>NC_045157.1:22920764-22933264 GCF_900700415.2 Clupea harengus
CAAATGATGCAATCGATGCTGTGGAAATACTGGTGTCTGGTTTTCTAGTATCTGTGGACAATTGCAATGTTTTAATAGGGGGCACTGGAATCATCAGCCGGTGCGGTTCATTAACGAGGCACCGGGGATTATGGGATTTACTGGGGTGAGAGGGAGAGCGTGAGTGCACTGGTTCTGGACATGAAACGGGGCTGTGTGGCAGGTGTCAAGGGGCTACCTGCCTTCAGATTGAGATGATTCATTAAATCCATCCTTGTGAGGAGTTCGACATGATGAAAATATGTTGTAAGTTGTCCAGGCTCACGCAACAGGGGATTCCTTGACTGTAATTGTTGCACATTCCACGCTTTACGGAGCAGACACACTCGCATGCTTCCCCCACCACCTCCTGCAGTGATGCACCTCTTCATGTCTCCTTTGTGTTGTTTTCCTTCTGTTACACATTCGTTCACATACCTGAGGCTTGGTATGCACTGCAGTGAGGCCCTTCTGTAAATGATGCATTTGCCATCATTTTCTCCGTACAAGGATGAACCACAAAAAAGTTCATACTCTGATTTAATTGTCACACATCATGAGACCATCAGCCACACAGTTACACAACTGCATCTTTGAACGTTCATTAAATCTCTTTTTACATACATAAATTTAAATGTATTAAATTAATCCTAATCTAATCAAAACCATGATCATACTCTACGCACCTCAGGTATTGGTATGATACACAGTGGAGTAAGAACACCTTAATAACAGAAAATGGATCATCCACATTCACGTCCAAAAATATTTCATCATTGCAATCTTAATCACACTTCTGACCTTGGTTCCAGTGGTCTCCTGGCCCCAGGTCTGGTCTAAGGTTGTTTATTGAGCGTGCTGTGTTGTTCATGCACTCTATTTAAAACAGATCAATAGCGCATCAACCCGCTGCACATGAGCCTTCCCATCCATCAGCTTCCCCCATCTGCGTGATGCACGAGTCCCTTCCTCACAGCTTTCCGCCCAATTACTAACACACGCACTCCCAGCCTCATGCATACAAAGCCGGCTGAGTGCACCCATGAAATCCACTATCAGAGCTGACCGAGCACCCACATATATTCAAGGGATAGATACTGACCTCATTACGTTTTCATAACAGCCATATGAATGAAACCATGCAGGATTGAGAAAATCTGTTTTCCTACCATTTCAAGTAAAGCTATAAATACCAATTGGCAGATTCCATTGACACTGGGCTGTTATGGAGGGGTAGCTGTTGTGTGTGGCAAAGATAAGGCTTAAAGGGCCAAAGCAGCTTTAATGATGATGGCTGTATGTGTTTTTTTATTAACTGGTCACCTCTTTGTGCAGCCTCCAACCCTCGAGCAAAGAGGAATTATGCACAACCTGTTCCCCCCGCTGATGTTCCGTCTATTTATATTCCCCTCAAACGCACACTGACTGGAGCGCAGCAAGAGATGTTTAAGGGCCTGGTTCAAAAGGGAGAGGAAAAGGGAGAGAAGGAGAGAGAGAAAGAGAGAGGACGAGAATAACAGAGAGAGAGGGTGAGAGGATGAATTATGGCACCACTTCAGATAGTTAGAGCCCGTTCAGAAAGCTCTGCTCCACTCCCCGTGCTCTGAGCCACTTCAAAGGCTCGTGCCGCTCCGTATGCTGGATCCCCAAAGACACGATGGGCCATAAATCTAAGACTGCAGGGGATTGTGGGTAGCACTACATCACTAGGTAGGGTGTGCAGCCGTTGTCAAACCCCTCCGAGGAGCAGACCTGCTCCCACCGCGGGGTGATGGAAGGGAGAGCTCAGCGAGGTTTAAATGGGCCTGGCGAGACAAGGGACCTTGAGCCCCCTCACCCTGGGATTAGAAAACGTGTCACATCTCAGATTTCCATGCCCAGAAAGGTGCGCTTCGAGCAGGATCAGATGCTCATCTGAGGGAGACGTGTGTCATGCGGCTCACCTGAGCATCTCATCACAGAGGCGGGAGGATTCACGGGTCTTGAGGTGGCAGAGCCACCATATGACAAGGGTTGAGTGAAATCCTGCATCTCATTGAAGAGATGGATTTATGATCGCTTTTAACAGGGCAGTGCCTGACGTGTTAAGAGATGAGGCAGCCTCCTTGTTGTTTTTTTTCGGTTAACATGCTGTGATCTCTCCAACATACGATCAATACTATCTGCTGTAATATCCTCTGAGTGTTTGCGTGTCTGTGCATGCTGTGTGTGTGTTTTGTAGACTATGGATTACTTCCTCTGTTGACACTTATGATCAAAGAGCACATGTTACAGCATGCTAAACACTGCAGGGGTACAGGAGAGATTCTTGACCAAACTGTGAGCTAAAGATATCAACTTACAAGATATAACTATGCTTGATGAGGCAGTTTGCATAATTTGGGCTAATGGTCATGATTGGATACTGACTTTTATAAAGCCATGGACTAACAAGAGCCAACATAGGCCTACATGATCAACACTGGTCAACATATATGATCAATCTATTACTTTGTTGTTTTGTATAACTTAACAGGGTCAAGGTCATTTTGCTGTGTATATGTCATCATTATGTCCTCAATTTCAACCTCATGTTCTTATGTCTCTCCTTCCTCATGTGGTCTTTTTCTACTTTCTTCATTGCCCTCCAGCTGATCCTCTCTGTGATCTAGGGCTAGATTGTTACCCATCAGGGGCTGAGCCTAGATTCTTCTCCATCAACAAACTTCAGAATAGATTTTCTTGGATGAGAGGGCCACACAATGAAAAAATAAATAAATCATATACTGTATGTAAAAATGGAGGACGAAGGAAGGGTTTGTTTTGGTTTACAATGCAGGCTACTTCCAAATAGACTGTTTACAGTCACATGAGCTTTAGTCACACCTGTCAGCCAATAAGACACATATTTTCACATATTTTCCTGTAAACCCTCTCTAATTGGTCTTTTCCCCATTCACTGAAGATAAAACACAACAATACAGGCTTATTTTACTGATGTGCTATGTAGTGACAAAAACCAGGAGTTTTTTTTATTTTTTCCTCAAAAGTGAGGGGGACGTATCAGGGTCCCTGTGAAACTGGGGGGATGTATCCATCTGTGCCTCTGTGCCAATGTGCTTATGAGCCTCCCTTCTCTTTCATACTGTAGCCAAAACAAAATTATACAAACTGAACAAATGTCAGGCACATTTGGAGAGTAGGGATTTTTACTTATTTATACTTAGAGCAATCCCACCCCTCTCTCTCTCTCTCTCTCTCTCTCTCTCTCTCTCTGTGTTTCAGTTTATCCTACCTGGACCAAAGATACTAAACAGAATTGGACAAATAGACAAATAGAACACATATATGCATTCAGTGCACATGTCCAGAAACAGTACATCCTCAAAGGGTCAGACTTATTTGTTATTTCAAGGGCAGTCAGATCCTGCACATAGCATTTATTCTGGAAGCTAAGGGCACAGCCAATGTCAATATATTCTTTATTTGGCACACACGGCGATTTGTCTCACAGCGGAAGCTATGGAAGCTTCCTCTTCCCGCAGACTCTTACCCAGAGAGGAGCCATCCTCTTTTGGGCTCGGGAGCCATATGGTCTCCAGAGAGGTGTGGATTGTTTTCCGCACCTGTGACAGACCGCGGCTCAGTGTGAATGTCTCTGTCAGGGCTCATGCATAACATTCGCTCTGCATCCAAGGAAGTGTGCGTTTAAATGCACGAAGCGTGTGCATAATAGATGTGGACGGGAATGTGTACAGACATAGCACACACACAAACTAATACGTGCTAACACAACACAAGAATATGAACACATCCACAAATATTACAGACAGATTGTTTACAGTTTGCACATGGATTAGACAAGTCCTTACAGACACATGAGATTAGGTCCCTGTTATGATGGCGAACTACCACATTTGGCCTGTGGTGAGGGCTGGCATATGGGCGTTATGCCACATATGGGAACAGGCACGTCCCCACTGATGCCTCAGCACAGATAAACCCTGCATACATTCCAGTGTTGTCAGTGCCACACTGGGCAGCAATGCCATTTTAAACCCCTGTCTGCTCTCACACAGTGGGCCTACTGCTCACACACACAGCTCCAAATGTCACCAAACAAGTGATCCATGAATGTGACTAATTGTATTTCCTGTACACCATAGGATTCACCCACACACAATTCCCCTGGTTAGTACCTACCATACTGTTTGTGCTGTAATGTGTAACAATTAGAACATGTTTTAGAGGAACATTGCCCTGGTTAGTACCTCCCATACTGTTTATGCTTTAATGTGTGACAATTAGAACATGTTTTAGAGGAACATTGTGGTAAGATTTAAATATTTGCATTCCATAAAAGTCAGAATTCATAGGTAAATGGACACTAACCTTTGTTACACCTTTTATCATGGCAGAAACTGAGGAAATTGCACCCGTTCTTGCCAGAAGTTGAATTGGAGTGAAAGTGAGTGTGTGCTCAAGGAATTACAAGTTAAGCACGATTGGACTCTCTCCCAGACAAGCACAACGTTATCACATAGTGTTCAGCATAAGCCCTCTGCCAACCTGCAATAGTATAGCATGTGGGAGGAACAATGTTCTGAATAATTACTGATATGGATTTTCCAATTAGGCTTTCAGAAAATGGCATGACATGAGATTTTGTGTGGAATGAGAATTGGCCAGAGGGCTGGAGCCTTTCAGCAATTCATGTTCATCTTGTTATGACATAGTAAGAGCTTTGATTATGTCAAATGGGAACAAGGAGACTCGAATCTCTTTCAGTTCTTAAAGTGTCACTGTACTGAACAGCATTCCACAGTCTACATGCATGACTAGCCCTCTGAAGTGGCAACAAGTGCTGCAACAAAATGCATTCTCACTGCTTCCCGCAAAACACAGTAATTACATTTTGCAGGATTAATTTATGATTTGGTGATTGAGGTTGGAAGCCAGATGTAATATGATGGCATAGATGCTGGACGCAATACTGTTAAGTGCCTTTAGATTGATGTCACATACTCATAAAACACAAATTTTTTCCTAAATTGAGACCTGCTCTGGCTTTATTAAAGAAATGCATTAAATAAAACAACAAATAAGATAATCCTTAATTCATCAGGTCTTCTGATATTTCAAATGGAAATTTACCAAACATCTGTGATTATTCTCACTTTTAAGCTCATTCACTGATTCCACCAAAGCTATTCCTAAGAGCTGCGCATAGTCCTTTTTATCTGCTTATGACGTTTAGGCAGGCTTGTACAGCAAGCTGTGCTAAAAACAGCACCTGCAAACTGACAGCTCTGGCTCATGCAACCATGGGGATGTAATATGTTGAATAATCCAAAAACCAGACCATGGTTATCTTCCATTGACCTAATTTACAGTAACAGTAAGGAGATGATGTCTAAAACTAGCCTAGCTAGTTAAAAGCCAACAAACTAGCCTGGCAAACACCAACACCAGTGATAAACACCAACACTGATAAAGGCTGTTAACGGGTGTGTTAGGGATTCCTACCTATGACTATATACCATCAAATTGAATCTGAGGATGCTTTAAAACGAATTACTTACAAAAACATACTAAAACCTGTGTAATGTGACTTAATGTGGGTGGATAGTAACAGCACCACTGATTGACCAGTGCTGGCAAATGATAGATCATTTTCAAATCTCTGGGGTCCTCTCCAGGTGTGTATGAGTACCTGTATGAATAAAGTTATATTTAAATCTAAACTCTCGATTGCTTTGATAAACAGGTTCATTTTAGCACAAATGTCCACAGTGTCTCACTTACTCCCCTCACCTGCTCATGTCTCTATTCTTTCACACCTCTTTAAAATGTGTAACCTTTCAAACAGAACATAAAAATACTTTTTAGGTGAAAATGATTTCCCTGAAATGTGAGCATCCATGCTTTTGAGCATATCATGCAATATAGAAGTAGCATAGGGTTGGAAATCATTAATCTGACAGATTAAATTGTATGGAAACACTTGTGCATTCACCCATCCCATTTTAATATATCATATGCTGTGCCCCAGTTTACTTACATGCATATATTATTTACATGAACAGCACCCTAATTTATGTGGCTGATTCTAAGCCCATCGGAACTGATGGAACAGTGAGGAGGTTTCTGGATGCTTCAAAACCAACATCATGTGGGTGCATAAGTTCACAATATGGAATAAAATGATGAATAAAATGTACCCACATCCACCTCAAAGGAAAATCTGTAGCTCTTTTCCTATCAGAGCGGATATGAAAGCATATTTTGTCCTGTGAACATTTCAGCCAAATAATGCCCTGTTGTTAATTTAATCATGAACAAATTTCAATGCTAGGTTTGATACCTTTGATTGTAACTATAGGTTCATACCTTACCAAAACAGATAGCTGGGTTTGTTTTTCTTCATAAATATCACTAAAAATGTTCACCAATTCTCTGGGCCATACATTATATATAAACATCTGAATCAAAGTTGGGAACCACATGATAAACAGATTGAGAGACTTAAGGTGATATCTGCAGTTCTTCCATTAACTGTGGTACATGTAGTCTACTGACGGTATAGCTTGCCTCACACCCAATCCCATCGCACACTCCAGGTAATCAGGCGTCACAGGCTCAACTCCCCCAGCCTTCGCACACCCATATTCAGACTGACACACACTACAGCCCAGCTGAGATAACTGGCGCTGGCTCTGAATAATTCAACAGATTGAGAGAAAACACTTTTCATTGTTTGTCTTGCAGTCTCACTCCCTCTGGCAATAAAAGTGAGGACTGGGTCTTGGTAGGGAGGAGGAATTACACATGTCTGTGCTGCACCTCGGGTTATGAGGGAGCATCAGATAATGAATGTCATGCCGCTCAACTCCAGCGACTCAATGTGCCCCCTCTCCTCAAGCATTGCATGTTCTACATCGCAAAAGTGGCTTATGGCTGCCAATATCACACAATACTTGCGTTATTGTTGCAATGACCTCATGCAGTTGTTATTTTAGAGGGGTTATTTCTGTGAGAAAAACAATTGGTTTTAAAATATTCCAGAAAACCAATGACACAAACAGATTATAATTGAAATGTATCATGCATAGGGATGCCGGGGCATGTCTTTGTGATATATTCATTGCATGCAAAGAGCACCAAGCACTGAGTAGCTATCAGCAGCTCCTGTGGCTGTGGGTAAGAGCGTCAGCTCTGAGTCAGTACAGCTTGAGTCATGCTCATGTCTTTGCATCTTGGCAGATGTAAACAAATAGTGAAGATTAGGATTTTTCACTTTGAAAGATTTTTTTTTTTTTCTGAGATTAATCCAGGATCTAGTCATGAAAAGCATGATGTGAAGAAACATTGTCAGAGCCTTTTGTTTATGTTCCCAAGAAGATTACAATGAATTATAAAAATGAGCTAGATACCATCAGTTTAGATAAGATTCAGGATGGGTAAAATCAGCTGAGAGAAAAGGCTATTTTTTGTCTCTTCTTGTGTCTTTCTTTTCTTCTTACATATCATCTCCTCTCTGCCCCCTTATCTCTCTTTCTCGCTGTGATGGATCGATAGGTGTGTAATATCTGTGAGATTGTATTCTCCAGGTAATTGGGCTCAGCTGGGCCCGCTGGAACTCTTAATTCTCAGTTGCCTTTAGTCCTCAGAGGCGGCATGTCTGAAATAACCTGCTCCCCACTTCTCCTCCCATATCTCTGGGCTGCAATAACAGCTGCCCCACCCTCCCCTCTACCCCATACCTCCCGCCTCAAACAAACCCACTGTTACTGCCCGCTGTCAGTTTCCATTTCCACCTGGCATCTCCTCTTTTCACCTGCCAGATCCCCACCACCACCACGCACGCATTCTCATCCCCTGTCTGCCTTCTCCTCCTCCCCTCCCCATGCCCCCCTCAATTTATTTCAATGGCAGACCCCGTCGCTTCAACGCAAGCCATGAATCGCAAGTATGTGCAAAGTTGACTAATGAACTGTCAGCATTCCCCAATCTTCAGAAATGCTATTCCAGCTGTGTCTATACCTAGAGAAAAAAAGATAGCTTTTCCACACATGCCCAGGGAAAAAAAGACACAGCTTTTCCACACATGCCCAGGGAAAAAAGACACAGCTTTTTCACACATGCCCAGGGAAAAAAAACACAGGGCTGTATGTAGCGATGGGGTTTATACGCATGTTTACTCTGGAATGGATAGGCACACTTCACACACATCACATGTAGTAGTCAACAAGACTCACAGAAAAGATTGCCCTCTGAGCATGCATAAACATAGCAGCTGCAAAAAGCATCGCCTATACTGTGTCTATAAGCAGATCACATCTATATGCTTTGTAATAGATAAATACGATATGTGATGAAGACTATACAAATAGCTTCAGGGAATATAGCAGTCTTCAGCAAACTCAAGAGGAGTCAAAGCATTGTCATCCCGTCCTCCTTCCACCCCGGAACAGAATTAATAATGCATTTGTTATTTGCACATTTATGCATTTCTTACTCATCCAGAGATAAGCCTGAAAGGTAAAAAATGCATTCCCTCTGCACGCCCAGACAGAGATAGTAATTGGGCCTGAGAACCGCAGCCAAGTCCAATTCCAAAACAAGGCTTTTGTGCCTATTCCGAAACGGTGCAAATGTGACGAGTGTGACATTTCTCTCCCCCTCGCCTCCTCTCCCCACCCCGCAGCTGACGCTCTCATTATACCATCCTCTCAGTCTCTCTCCACGTTGGGGGGACCTTCAGGGAAGCTGCCTGCTTGATTCTGATGCATATTTCCTCCAGGTGTGTTGCTTGCATACATCATGAACACCACAGTGTCACAGCTCGGTGTGGATGACAGAGTGCTCACATGTCCATCTGAGCTGGAATGGACAATAGTAAGAGGGCACACAGTGTATTTGTAGTGATGGGGTATATACACACACAGGGACACTTCACAGTGTATTTGTAGTGATGGGGTATATACACACACAGGCACACTTCACAGAGTATATGTAGTGATGGGGTATATACACACACAGGCACACTTCACAGAGTATATGTAGTGATGGGGTATATACACACATAGGCACACTTCACAGAGTATATGTAGTGATGGGGTATATACACACACAGGCACACTTCACAGTGTACTGGTCTCAAATCTAAAGCACAGTGAATGGATGGAACTGGTAGATGAATATGAGCGTGGACATAAACTCAATAACATATGGTGTGTACATACCCTTTCAACACACAAATCTGGTTGTGTGTGTGTGTGTGTGTGTGTGTGTGTGTGTGTGTGTGTGTGTGTGTGTGTGTGTGTGTGTGTGTGTGTGTGTGCTTTGATAAGTCTGCACTCTGTGTTCTCAATGCAAAGCAGGTGGTAAAATGCCCTACTACTCAGACTGCTTTCAATTATTAACTCGAAAATCTTTTGCTAAATCTCAAGCTGCCTAATCAATATTTCATCGGCTGTTCCTAGAATGTCCTTCATTATGACTTTTTCCCTTCTTAGGAAGTGAAGCAATAATCATATCTACTCGCAAAGACTCTCATTTACATCACTGAAATGTCCCTGTACCCCAGTATCCTCTCCCTCATTCCTCACCTTTATGCAGGAGACAGAGATGTGTTGAAGCAAGGATCAATGCGGGCCGGTAACACACAAGCAGCTGTAATTGTTGAGAGTGAGTTAATTAGGAATGCTGTTGCCTTTGTGAGGAAACACTCTGAAGTGCATTGCAAAGCAGTGTGAGGTGATTAAGGTGGCACCATCACAGCTCTTCTCCACCCAGAGGACGCCGGCGCTCACCCTTTTGAAAAGGGTGATCATCACACCTCTAGCATCTCTGTTTCAAGTCTGCGCCATTGAACCATGATGTGAAAGAAAATGGCTTCCAAACCCATTACCTTACTATGTCTAACTGTGCTATGGCTGCTCTGGGGGTTTCATTGATTAATCCTGCAAACAAAGTAAGAGAAATGTAAAAAAAAAAGTGGAAGCACTCAAAGAATGGGGTGACTGCAGAGGCTTTTAAAGGTCCACTGAAAACACACACTCCCTGCACCCATAGGCAGAGATCCCGGGGGGGGACGGGGGGGACGTGTCCCCCCCTCACATAAAGTTGTCCCCCCCAACAGTCATTGTAAATATAATTCTATATGTCCTCTTTTCGAGACCTAAAAAAATGCGTCCGGCAGGGATTCCAAAATCGGCAGGGGATTTTGCCTTGCCGGACATTTGTGTTCCTCTGTGTATTTTAAAAACGAGTTATTACGTCCCTGCATGTGAAAAAGATGGCAAAACTTCGTTGCAGGGGGAGGGGGCGGGGTCATCTGCATGTGAAAAAGATGGCAAAACTTCGTCCCGGGGGGAGGGGGCAGGGTCATCTGCAATTTTCCTGTGTCCCCCCCCCCCCCCCCCCCCCAGGAATTACTCTCTGAAATTTGACCGTATATTGTCCCCCCCCTACAACAAAATGGGATCTCCGCCCCTGCCTGCACCTCAACTATTTCAAATCATGACGTGCGGGAATATGAACCATCAAAACCTACTGAATCCATCCGATTGCTCCCGGAGCGGAGACCGCTGGAGGCCCCTCTGCAGTCTCACAGCTCCCTCTGGAACAAAACAGTGTGATGTGAGTCAGCGGAGGCAAACAAAAGACAATGAAGCTCACACTGAGCGGTGGAAGTGGCTTGCATGCAGTCGTGAAGACATCCCCAGGAGGGTGGCTGTCTGGACCAGTCTGTCTTGTCAATCAGTTTCCTGCCACTCGCCTCAAGGGTTCTGTGGCAGAAAACAGGGGGGATTCCCTCCCCCTCCTCTGCCCAAGAGCACGCTGAGAGTAGCGAAGGGGGATCGATACCTGTCGGCACACTTCATAGACAGATAGCGCAGCCATCAGTTACCATGAGGCTGAAAAGCAATCAAACTGTCCGTGAGGGAAACACGGCGGATCGCGCCCCAGCGAGTGAGCGAGCGAGCGAGCTAGCAAGCCTGCCTATCCGTCAGCACCGCGAAATTTTCAAATGAGCGCTTTCATGTTCTGGTCCACTCGCTCACTCTCGGCTCTCCTTCACTTACCATGCATTTGGAGAAGCAGAGAGAAATAACACTCGTAATAAATTAAGTTTTGCTCTGTCTACCTGCGGGCATTGGTTCACGGGTGTTTGTTTGCTCTCCTATCAGAGAGAGAAAGAGAGAATGAAAGGGGGGGGGGGGGGGACTAATTTGGTGCTCTGTAAGCATGCCAGAACATTCCCTCATCCACCAACCTCCCTTGACACATTACATGTGGAAGTAATTACAAAAACAAAATACTCCTGGATCCCAGAGCTCCCGGACAAAAAAAGATAAGAGCGAAAGGTCTAGGAGGGATAATGGAGGGGATTAAGTCTCTTAATACTGCAGCTCTCCACTAATACAGCCTGCAACAGCACACACACACTGACTGATAGATAACTAACTGGGGAGAGACTGTAGGGCAGTCTCTCTGTCTCGCTCTCTTTCCCTCTATCTGTCTTTCTCTCTCTCTCTCTCTCTCTCTCGCTCTCTCTCTCTGTCTCTCTCTGTCACAAGCACACACACACACACACACACACACACACACACACACACACACACACACACACACACACACACACACACACACACACACACACACACACAGCCTAACACACTCAACCCCTGAATGTGGGGCATGTGTTTCGGCCAAAGTTTCAGTATTGAGCTGATATCAGAATGAATCAAGTGCAAGGTAAGGCCCCCAAATAAATATATATTTATACTGACACAACTTGACACTGAAGCATCAGACTTGGGGTTAAGCTCCCAGATGGGGAAAATCCCTGACCCTGTCAAGTGCATTCAGTTGCAGAAAGCTAAATAAGACGTCCATGGCACCTAAGACAGTAGGGTCTGTTGGCACAGACTGAGGTTTTGGCGAGTGATTCATTGGAAAGACTGACTGCCTGCATGCCTCACCCATAGTTTAATATCACAGACTGAGCCTTCCCGATTAACACATTAAACAATATATTCAATGCATAATCATAGATAGTCCATATGCATACATTCAAGTCAAGTGGAGTCATTGAGAAGCAACACACCATTGAGACAGCAAGATATCTTCTTTGGAAAAGTAGAATTATTCTTTGCCTGACATTTAATAATCCAATGTTTTCCCCTCCTTTCCAGATTTTTCAGCCCTATTTTGTAATTACATACATACATATTGTGACCCTGAAGAGTCACAAGCTATTGCTGTATGCTGCATTATTTGTAGAGAACCATACAGCTTCTTGGTTGGTGATCAACTTCAGAGTTGGAGAAGAACACCGTTTTCTGCTATTTCATTGGATTTATGGATTTCTGTGAAGAGAACACACTTTTTACTGCTGTGCTCGTAGCCATGGTGTTGTGCTTTAGACCTCATAAATAATCTAGCAGTTCCATATATCTCAGCAGAGGCTTGTTATTGCAATGCTGTTTGTCATT
>NC_045157.1:22938264-23073264 GCF_900700415.2 Clupea harengus
ATTTGATATCGGCTAAGTTAGCTAAAGTTAGCTATTGGCTGGCATTGAGTTAGGGTGACCAGATTTGAGTTTGTGAAAAAGAGGACACTTCGTTGCGGGGGAGGGGACGGGGTAGTGTATAGCACACAGATGACCCCGCCCCCTCACCCCGACGAGGTTTTTACATCTTTGGAGGATAGTTATCGTGCATCTGGCAACACTGAGAGGGTGGTCAACCAATGACAGTTCTCTCTGCAGTCAGAGTTAATGCAAGAAGGTGGAACGCAAGGGAGATACCCTTTCCAAAACTTGTAAGGGCCTAAAACCCAGTTTGTGAAAGACCCAGAGGAACACAAATATCTGACGAGGCCAAATCCCAGACGATTTTGGAATCCCTGCCGGACGCATTTTTTTGGTCTCCAAATAAGGACGTCCAGGTAAAAGAGGACCCAAATCACCCTGGGTGTTGAATTTAACATTACACAAGCAAAACATCAGATGGAATATAGGCTGTAAATAATCCATAGTGTTGGTAAACTGGGAGTGAAAATTCATGAGATTCAGTGTCTCATGGATAAAACTAAATTTTACAGGTATGGTCCAGAGAGGAAGAGCCAGAGGAAGCAGGACAGAGAGAGGAGAGTTTAACGCAGGCGAAATTTGACCACATCCAATGATAGTCACAAAATTGAATAAACTCTTCTAAAACAGGTAGGCCTATATGGTTTCTATTCGATAAGATAGATGAATAGCTAGTAGCTTGGGATGGCCATGAGTAACGTTACTCTATTTGGACATCAGTATTCGTTCAACGTATAGAGTAATCACGTTCGTAAATTGAGTCAATTTAGGGTCAAACTTGTAGTTTCGTTGTAGGCTTTGAACATTATAAGCAGTATGACAATGATGATTCCTCTCTTTTATCAAGAGTATGGTTTATTCGTTTCATGTTCAGATTTTGTCATGTTTTCCCTCAAAACCTGCCCTCTCTCTCAAATAGCCTCTACTCACTTTGTAGAACGACCCTACCAGAATTCACCAACCAATAGAATGCCAGGTATGACATTGACCAATTAAATCGTCACTGGCTCTTTGGCTAGTATATGTTTATCAGTCACATGGTTCTTATATCTGCATATTAAAATTTCACTTTTAGTCATTTTTTCAGTTCTTACTCAGGGTTCATTTGCTCCATACCTCTCTAGAGATCTATCTAGTCAACCACAATTTCAGAGACATTGAGCAAGAACTATTTCATCAAAGTACACACTATGAAAGACATTTTAATTTTGAAGACATTTATGGGCTTTTTTTAATGTAGTGTCCTGGGCCAGTCGCTCCTCTAATAGACTTATCTATTGTCTGTAGCTTCTATTAAGAAGATTTGCAGTCACAAAGCTGCAAGCAATCCCCACTAGAGAGAATTGCTCTCTTAAGCATGCATGGTCTCACTCTGTGGACCATGATCTAAGGAATGTGCTACACAATACCTGTAATGTCATTTAGATTTTTTTTTACAATCATTTTGGAACCTCTGCACTGCAATATCAGTAAGGGATGAGATGTAGAGAAAAGGAAATGAAAAGAAATAGAAATAGAAAGCAAAAGAAGAGAATCTTTGGATTTAGCTCAGTAATGAGATTATCTGGCTCAAGAAGAGGGTTTCCCTATTATATTAGAGGTTATTTATAGGGCACGGAGTGCTAATCTAATACCATACACTTGGGGAGTAGACAAGCGGAAGTCTCAGATTTGGGTTTGTTGTTATTCTACCCCTTAAAGTAGCAACCAGTCACTGTTGGATCTGGCCAGATAGTATGAGCCAAGACATGTGACTATTAAATGTGTATTGTCTTTTAAAATAAGCAGCGGGACAATACTACACGTAGCGATAGTGATATTTCAGCACCTCGGACAGCACCAAGTATGGGTCAAACCCAGCCCACTGTGCAGAGTGAGGAGATAGATGTTGCAGCTCTGCAGGACATGTACAAGAAGTTTGTGACAGAATGTCCAAGTGGGGTTTTGTTTCTTCATGAATTCAAACGATTTTTTGGGGTAGATGCCACTGGAGAAGCATCAGAATATGCTGAGAATATGTTTCGAGCTTTTGACAAGAATGGGGTGAGAATTATTCTGCTCTCGTATTCTTCCTGTATCAAGCTGTTGCACTGTAAAGACATGTCATATTTTCCCAACAGGATAATACTATAGATTTCCTGGAGTTTGTAGCTGCGCTGAATCTAGTTTTCAGAGGAGATCTGGAGCATAAATTGAGATGGTCCTTTAAAGTGTATGATAAAGATGGTAATGGGTTCGTCGACAAGACAGAACTTCGGGCAATCATTGATGTAAGACTTTTCTAGTTGTATTACTGAAATTGTTCTCTCTAGTACATGTTCATGTTGATATTGACAATCAACATCCTTTATATTAACTTATACAACAAAGTTAGATGTCAGTATTCTCTATTTCTCTCTATTTCTTTTCAGAGTATATATCGGATAAAGAGGGTATCAAAAAAGGATACTGAGCCACACCAACTGTCTGTTGATGAAGTTTGTGAGCGAATATTTAAAGTAATCGATGTTGATGGAGATGGTAAGTGTGTCATTTTAAAAGGATACCCTTGAAGTTTTTGTCTGTACAAAGTGACTTCATTTTTGTCAAGTAGTAGCTTGTGTGGAAGTCTAAGCAAATTGTTTCATATTCAGTTTTAATAGGTTTACATTTACAGAAATATGATGTATGACCAAAAAGGCACTAGCTGGGTCATCACAAAGATATGATTTTGGCACTAACATGGATGAATCCGCTTTGAAATAACACTTTTTTTCTTCAGGTCATATAACTCT
Source organism: Clupea harengus (assembly GCF_900700415.2). NCBI lineage: Eukaryota > Metazoa > Chordata > Actinopteri > Clupeiformes > Clupeidae > Clupea > Clupea harengus. The sequence continues at coordinate 22,941,099 of NC_045157.1, forward strand.
AGAAGAGTTTTTGGAAGGGGCACACAAGGACCCCTGGATCCTCAACATGTTACGTTTGGATATGAACCCTTCAGGCTGGGTGCTTGAGCAAAGAAGAAAGAGTGCCTTTTTCTGAGAAACAGGTGTTGGCAGATTGCCTGTACAAAGACTCCCAGGGCAGATTGTGATTGTGGAAGATAATGGCCTTCTATATTACTCTTAAGAGTTAATATGCCTGGATCACATGAAGCCTATCATGCTGGTACTTGGTTGTTCTGGCCTTGCCCTCTCTGATGCTTCATACTGATGGATTCCAAACGTTGAGTGAACAGTGGAGCCCACAGCTGGAAAGGGTGAAACAAAACTCCAGTAGGGCATATTAATCATTTCATTATGTAAAATATTCATGAATTATGAATCCCTGTTCTTAACTCCCTGTATTAATAGAAACTGTTTGCTAATGAAACATTCCAAGTGACAGCAGACTTCCCCTCAGCCTTCTCTCGTTACAAAGTAAGATTTTTTAACTTCAATTTTCATCAAGCTTACTTGATTGTATTGGTTTAAACATCATACTCGTGAAATAGCTCACATTTGTGCAAATTATTGCAAATTATTTGCTTGCCAAAGATTCATTAAACTGTGTTGCTGTACATAACATTTAATATCTCTGACGCCTCCACATAATTGAAGAACTGTTTCAATATGCTGAAAAGTCAATTAAAATTGGAAGCATATAAAGTACCCTGCCTTTGACACGAACCTGTTCTTTAATCATGTTCTTATAGCACACCTTTATTTTATGTTTTCAATTAATCAATAAAGAGTGTGTGTGTGGGGGGGGGGGGGGGGGGGGGGGGGGGCAATGAGAGCGAGAGAGAAAGAGAGAGAGAGAGAGAGAGATGGGGTTGGGTTAGGTCAGGATTCTTCCATCAGGCACTGTGGAGCCTGGTTTGTCCCAGAGCATGGTACTACTTCATTGTTAATTAACCTTAATGAAAGGGATAGCCTGGAGTGACTAATGCACTTACTTCACTAGCACCAGCAAAACGCACATAAGATCAGGGCAACTAAGGATAGACTGGTTCAGGACAACTGGCCTACAATAACCTTGTATGAAAGAGGCCAATGTTCTTAATGTATTATGTGTTGGATTGATATGAAGAAGGTCTGAGTAATCATAGCTAAATTCTTACCACATTACATTTTTAATTAATAATTATAGTTTATTCAAAAATCTTTGCCAGAAACAGAGTATAATAAGAATGTTGTGACTAATGTTTTTCAAAAGATCTGCATGAATTCATGAATTTAAATAGTTTTTGTGAATTGTACAGCTGTGTACTTTGCATACACTCAAGATCACCACCCAAGTTTAATGTTAGAGATTAATGTCAAGAGTTACCCAACGTGAATAATGCCAACTGAGATTTATTAGGACATTCACTGTAGGCCGTAAAACAATCCCCACAGCTTTACTTTACAGTTATATTCTCAATCGCTTGAGGAAGGTGTAAAGACAATATGAGACATGCACATTCCTTGACATTATATGCAAAGTAGCCTAGTAATTCACTTGCCATAACAGTGTAGAGTTGCAAAATCGATTCACAATCTTACCGCATAACTATGTGATGAGCAACTCATGCTTTCGCGTTAATCTGATTAACTAGCCTCCTGTTTAGTAGTGTAATCTTCGTAACTTATTTTTTCGATACGGTGATTTATCGATATGATTACTTTGTTCCTTAGTGGACTCACCTCTACCTTTAAAAGAAGAGCAGCGCTGGGTGTTGCTGTCATTGAGAAAGCAGTGGGAAGTGAAAAGTCTTCATACCTATGTGTCAGTGGATTACGGACTGAATCCTGGGTTTACATGCCAACAATGCTGCCTCCTCCTTGTAGTATACGCCCATCAACTGAGCTGTGAAAGGAGGGTAACTTTTACGGCACTCCATGACAGAACATCAAGCGCTGTACATTGCCTGAAAATGACAGGTGGTTGAATTGACTCGGTGCCTGAATGAGGTACAATCGTGCCTTTCACGTTCATAACAGTACGAAGAATCGGTTTTTTTTTTGCCATGGGGCAGTCGGAGTCCCAAGAAGAAGACGAACAATTGGATATCTCAGCAATACAAACTCTGTACAAAAGCTTCATTATGGAATGTCCCAGTGGCTCTTTGTATTTGCACGAATTCAAGAAAATATTTGGAATAAAAAACGACGACTCTCCAGAATCATTATACATGGATAATTTGTTTCGGTCATTCGATATGAACGGAGTAAGTTTTAGCGCTGTTGTTAAACTTTACTTAACTTTAGTTTGAGTAAAACGTATTATTCACTCTTAACGTTAAGCTACTTCTATATCCAATGGTTTAAGTTTTGTCGAAGGGTGTATACCTAACTGAAATTCCGTTGCTATTTTAGGACGACACATTAGACTTCATTGAATATGTAGCTGCTCTACATCTTGTTCTGCGTGGAAAACTAGAGGATAAACTCCGATGGTCATTTAAAGTCTTTGACCACGACGAGAACGGACGTCTAGACAAACACGAGTTAAAACGGATCATTAAGGTTGGTGATATAGCCCACTCTGTTTAGATTTAGCATGGCATATGCACTTTAAATTACATTAAACTTGTCTTTTCCTTTTTTTGTGATATTACCGCGTATTTTTATAGATTATTTATAAGATGAAGCAGGGGAAAATGGCTGATGCATCCGGCAATTCTCTCACTGTCGATCAAGTATGTGACCGACTGTTTGATACCATAGACAAAAACGGTGACGGTGAGTAGGCCTATTTAGTTGTTTATAAAGTTATTGTAATTGCAAAACCCTGTATAGTATGAAGTCAGTTACAGTCTGCAGTTATATGTATTATACTCAATTTGCAAGCCTCAATGTGCAAGCCTCTCTGATATGGCGGCAATATTGTTCATGAGTGAAGAATAGTAATAATTGTGTTCTCTTACAGGTCATATTTCACTTGAGGAATTTTTGGAAGGGGCCCAAAATAACCCATGGGTGCGTAATTGCCTGAAGTTGGATGTGAACCCCTGTGCCTGGGTGAACAGGCATCAAGAACAGATCAATGGATACAAAAAGCCTTTACTGTCCTCTAAAGACAGATTACGATGACTGATGGATGCGCCTTATGCACCAAGATGAAGTGACTTTGTACATAGACAATACAACATTTTACCAAAGGAAATAAGTCCTCACATTTTCAGGCAATGGACATGCAATGGACATGCATTAAGGACCTACCTACTAACTTCAAAGCCTCACAGGATTTCAACTGGACAGGACATTTGGGTTGCAATCACATACCCAAACATGACTCACTCTTCAATTACCCCGAAAAAGCTCATCAGTGACCAAATACAGATATCTCTGCTGTGAGAGTGTGACATTTCCATGTGTTTTGATCAGTGCCATAATGAAATTTGATTGGTGGTTCAGTTCTTGGTTTGTCATATGTGTATATTCCTTTTCATATACCAATTAAAAGCCTTTAATAAAATAAAATAAATATAAACAACTTTACACCTTTAACAGGTATGTTAGCATTAAGGCTTTTGAGCTAACTGAGCTAACACTCTCCTCATTTGACTGATGACATTTTGTTCCCGACCTGTAAGCCCTTTAGAGGATCAGCCATAACGTCAAACGTAAAGACGACGAGGAAATAAGCATGGCTTCAAGCCAAGGACTTACAGTATGTCACAGTGGTCTGCTACAAAAATGTCAGATTAACATCAGACGAGGGACAGCAGTATGTCAACAGGCCATTCATTAGCCATGAAAACATATAGACTTTTCCTGATTGTCTGAGACAAATTTTCAGAGATATTTTAATGTTTTGTCAGTGCCCATGGACTTCATTGCCTCGTAATGTGCACACCGCCGTACATACACACAGTTACATATAGGATAAAATAGGAAATGTATTTTATGGAGAGAGATTCGACACTTGCTTAAAAGGATACCACTGCATGGAGCTCTCAAGGCCAGTTTACAGTTTAGTAAACACACACACATACACATGCACCTGCACATACACCTATGAATATGTTCCCTGTGAAAGTGTATGTGCCAGTCAGCATGTAATGATAGTATTCCATGCCATGTGCCACGGGTGTTAGATTCTCCTCGGGCTAGGGCCCTGGCTTGAGTTCAATAGTAGTGCCTTAAGTCTCATTAGTTATCTCCTGCTGTGCAATCTGATCTGATGAGGAGAACAGATAAAATAAATAAATCAGCACTGTAAATGAGTAGAGAACACTAATGTCCTCACTGAGGCTAGTATGACATATATTTTCTAAGTTATTGTTTTTCATGTGAACATAAGTATAACAGTTTTTCATCCTATAATTCAAAAGTACTGCATATACAGTGTACATAGTAATTTTGGAACTTGAAGAGCACACTAAAACTAAAATGTCAAGAATAAATAGATTAGAATACTATCAAATGCCTTTTACATGTACTGTAAAATATAGCCGACTATACTTTTCCCTCATCACTGAGGATTTTCATCTTTTTAACTTTGGCCTGGATATGTATTTAAATGAGATAATAGTTATTGAATACATCTATTAAGCCTTTATATTTGAACTTGCATTTTGTAATGATGTTGATTAACCTTTGTCTGCAGTGATTTTGTACATTGTAGTTACAATCATCTTAAATGTAGACGTATCAATTTGGGTGGGAACGTTTTTGCTGGAACAGACTTGAACCGACTGACAAAGTAGCTAAATGTGAGCAATTGATATAACTTGCGAAACATCAAAACTTTACTGTGGCCTGTGAAACTGTCAATGGATGTTGAAATGGTGTGGAAACTGTCCAGAAGACCATCAAAACAAAATCATAATGAGAGAAATTCATAGGGCAAAAAAGGCAGATTAATGCGGACAGAAACGATTGTAGTGCGCTGCTCCTCCTGTCCTCATGTCCACCCACTGACCAGATTAGCTTGGGATGCTATCTTTAGAAACAGACACCACAGTTTCTTAAACCTCTCTGTGGGAGCGCGATCTATGATCTGCAGATTAGCAAAACAGACCCTTGGCTAATTGCAGTGAGGCAGAAGGCCAGACAAGGTGAAGGTTGGAGATGGATTATGGATGGGATGTTTATCTCTGAATACTAAGCCTCTATGACCTATTATATATATATAATCTTTGCCTCCATGTACAAATGAATGCAGGAGCATCAACTGAGGGAGGTACCAATGTAGGACCCTGACATTTTAGCAGAAGGAGGACAGGCAATTCAAGAGCAAGGTCCCCAAGCCTGGTGAGAAGAGCTGAGACATATCTTCCAACAGTGATACCCTGTAAATGCATATGCCGACTCTGTCATACTTGTACACTATTGTAATATATTGAAGAGTCTTTTTATTTTCTCACAGATTTGACAATGGTGTCCCTGGAATGGACAGTTTGGGAGATCCACAAAAAAATGTCCTGCTTAATAAAAGCCTTGAATCTGAATATCTCTCACTCTTTCTTTCCCTTTCTCTCTGTCATCCTTGTTTCTTTAGACACTGCCATTGTCTGCCCATGGGAAGCCTTTGGTGACATGGAGCTGAGTGATCTTACCCAGTTTGGGATCGTTTAACAAGGGGTCCCTAGCCATTGTTCTTCTGGGCTGCTATCCAGTGGCTTTTTCTGCTCTTGAGTTCTGCCGTTCTTTGGATTTCAACTCCGGCTTGATATGGGTCTATTCCAGAGCATTTTGTTGGGAATCAGACCATGTCTGATAGCGTGCAGAGGGATAAAGATCCTTTAGGACAGCAGCCCCCAAGGACCTGACTTGGGCAGCTGTTCTTCCCTGCAATCTGGTGTTGTTTAGCTCTGCCAAGACCTCCTCAGCCATATTGTATTATTTTACCATGCAGACACTTTTCCATATAGCCCAAAGACTCGTCGGTAAGATTATCACAACTGTAACCAAGATAAGGGAAAGTGTTTAAAAACAATGTCTCTACCTCTCAGTTGGTCATAATTTTCTTTTTCTTTTTTTCTTTTCTTGTGAGCAGATCATTTCTACAATTTTTTATAGTGATGCAGTTTTTCCGTGCAGGGCCTGAGAATAGCACGGAACATTGTCAAGGACCACAGCCACCCAGGCTATGGACTATTCACAATGCTGCCGTCTGGTAGACGCTACCGGAGCATCCGAGCACGGACTACCAGACTCACAAACAGTTTTTACCTCCAAGCTGTAAGGTTTCTGAATCAGCAACACTGAACAGTCGCCATCACCTTGTACTTCACACTCATACAAATACACTTGCTACGTATATATATAAGCACATTTTTTATTTAACTTAATATTCCCCACCCTGGAAACTGCCCTTCTTGTATTTCAAACTGTTGTTACTTGTTATATGTTATTTTTGGTATACGTTATTTTTGGTATATGTTATTTTTGTTACCTGTTGTATGCCGTCTACTGCGTAGATGTTGGCTGCCAAGTCCTAAGAATTTCGCTGCGCTGAAGAAATTTGGTGTATGCGATAATAAACACTTTGACTTTGACTTTGACTTATGTGACAACATAAAAGTATCGCTATTGCCACTGGGATTTTCTGAAGTGAAAACCAGATAGAATTGTGAAAGGATACATTATTTGTGTCACAACCTCTGCTGCACGCTCCTATGTTCCTGCTCCAACTCCAGTCCGGGTTGCTCTGGCTCCATATGCTACTCCAGTCCGTTCATCCTCCCCTGTGTTTAGTATTCCCTCACACCTTAGTTTTCCCTCCATGTTTGGTTCTCACCTGTAGCCAATGTGTAATTGAGTTTAGTTCTCACCTGTAGCCAATGTGTTAATTAAGTTTAGTTCTCACCCGTAGCCAATGTATTCATTGAGCTCCTATGTCAGCCTTGGACTTTTCCTTTGTCTTTGTGTGCAATTGTTTGTGATCAGCAAGACGTCCTGTGAACTCCAGTCCTGTGCACTCCAGTCCTGTGCACTCCAGTCCTGTGAACTTTGCCTTGTTTGCCCATCGTGGCACTTTGATTTTTTTCCAAGTAAAACACGCCTTGAGCATTTGCATCCTATTACTTGTTTCAAGTCTCCAGTTTGTGACAATTTGGACATTTCCATTACAATTCAATTGATTCACAATTCCACACAAAAATTCTACACACTGATATCATAGCAATTATAAAGCATTTTTATTTAAGGACAGCTCAGTTGTATTTAACCTTGATATTCAGTAATTCATCCCTGCATCATAAGACTACATCTTACAAGCTTATCGGATTTCATATACCATTTTAATGACATGATTATTTTCAGTTTATGACTCAGGTCAAGTAATGTGCTCCCTGTCAGTTCTAGTGAGTCTATGAAAACACTTTCAAGTAGATACGAACTGTCTAAAAATTATAAAAATAAATCTCTACTGTTGTACAACTGTATTGTTTTATACATACCTAATTATTATATTGTATTATATTTTATATTATATTATATATTATAATAATTATATTTCATCTGTTTTCTTTTCAAACCACATTTTACGTCTCATGTGCTGTGGTCTTTTCTGTGCTCTCCTCATGTTTCATCTCTGTGCTAGATCACAGCACGTGTAACACTCAGGTGGTAGAGTAATGATGTCCACGTCACACAGCCACTCAGCCACTCAGCCTAACCTTAACCATCAACAATGTAAGGACTGAACTGAGTGCACAGATATTCACTTGTTTGGGGTTCTGCATGTCACTTCACACAGTTGTTTTCTGGAACCATTACACTATATAGATATGGAACCATAGGCGGAGATCCCGGGGGGGACGTGTCCCCCCCCTACCACAAAGTTGTCCCCCCCAACAGTCATTGTAAATTGTAAATACAATTCTACCCGGACATATCCTCTTTTCGAGACCTAAAAAAATGCGTCCGGTAGGGATTCCAAAATCGGCCGGGGATTTTGCCTTGCCAGACATTTGTGTTCTTCTGTGTATTTTAAAAACGAGTTATTGCGTCCCTGCATGTGAAAAAGATGACAAAACTCCGTTGCAGGGGGAGGGGGCGGGGTCATCCTCATGTGAAAAAGATGGCAAAACTCTGTCGCGGGGAGAGGGGACGGGGTCATCTGCAATTTTTCTGTGTCCCCCCAAGGAATTACTCTCTGAAATGTTACAGTGTATTGTCCCCCCCTACAACGAAATGGGATCTCCGCCCCTGTATGGAACGATAATATTTCTGACCCACAAAAGGTAGGACCTCATGTCAGGACATGTCAACATGTCATGTATGTGTTAACAAGGGCACATGTAGTAGGGTTTATTTCAGGAATGTTTACCATACCATCAGGACACTCATACGTGGCCTACATGACCAAACCAGACACTCCCGAAGACATGTAAAACAAATTACCTTACTTCTAAACATGGCTCCGCTCACTGGGCTAAATACCTGCTCAAGCTCACGTACTCCATACGTAAATACATGTAGCCAATCAGTGAGTGAGAACATGAGAACTCCGTGTCTTGTGATGCTAAAAGCCCTCAACTAGCTGTGATATAACTGCAGGATTATACACTCCAGGTATATATAGACGGAGTGCGGAATGAGACACAGCAAGATATCTGTGGCAAACAGAGAGGACCATCCTTGCTTCAACAGCAAACCAACCTTTGAAAGTCAGGTAAGAGACTCAGTTATCTACTTTATGCCTCTTGGCAACTTGCAGTGCAGTTCTTTCATTTTGCTTCTCATGTTGGTTAACTAAATACAAGAATACAATTTCTGTGGAGACAAACATTGACTTTATTTGATGTTCTGTTGTTTGGTGTTTTTACAGATAGGCTTGATAGTTGGTCTGAAACAGACAGATACGTAGGGTGACAGGAAACTGTATTTCATTCATTATTCTTTTTTTTTTTTTTAAGCTATACAGTCAAAATTTTCAGTGGGATACATACTGTGTTGTTTTTGTTATATAAATAATTGATCACTTTTCTAAAAAGGAGAGAATATACTCTATGGTTTCAAACCTGTATTACTTGGTTTGACTGGGTTGGATTTAAAGCTCACCAGAGATAATTAAGACCTTTGTCAGGTTTTTAATGGCACACACGACACACTGGAACACACACGTGCATATATGGAGGCGACACACACACACACACAGGTAGGCCTGAGGTCGCGGTGAATTTATTTTCTGCTTTTTCCCATCCTGGACCGTCCTTCCTCAAGGACCGCCCAGGAGCTTGTAGCACCCGGGGACCAAGTGAAGTGAACTGTCCATCTTTGGTCAGGGATGGACATGTGTTCTGTTATTTTGCATGTTTTTTCTGTTGGGGTCCTTAGTGGAGGAAACCCCTTGTGAACACGGGGAGAACATGCAAACTCCACACAGAAAGGCCCGGGAGATAGCCCACCTGAGCACTGTGCACTCTGGGGAGTACCTGCCCCCCAGAGCCAACAGCGCCCCATGCGGGAATCGAACCCATGACCTTCTTGCTGTGAGGTGGCAGTGCAAGCAACTGAGCCACCGTGCCCCCAGAGATACATTGGTACTACTTGTAATATATAACATATAATAAACTGTAATACCTGAACCACTTGACTGCTACAACTTATTAACCGACGCTTTTATCCAAAGCGACTTACACATGTATACACATTTTTACTGATGGCACACTGCACATCAGGAGCAATTAGGGGTTCAGTGTCTTGCTCAAGGACGCTTCGACAGGGAATCGAACTAGCAACCTTCTGATTACTAAACGACTTCTCTACCCCCTGTACCACTGTCGCCCCAACTGACTTCTGACTTGATTCAAATGAATGGATAATCACTTCCCCCAATTACTGGGTGGGAAAGATCAAGAAGAGAACTGGTATTATGCTAACCACCTTTATATAATGACTAAATATGAGCAATGCCTGCATGCTGAGTAAGGTATTTCTCTTTTTTTCCAGTCGCTGTATGGCGGGTAGACACGTGCACTGGGCAGTACCTCTCGGTAAGGAGGAAGAAAAGAGTTTGTCAGTCAGTTAGGCAGTGTTACATCTGACACAAGAAATATGTCACATTTAACATACGATGTTTCAGCTAAACACATAGTTACACTCTTAGAATGTGACTTGCTGTTATGCCTCATTAGCATCATTAATTAGTTGTCGTTCATAATTAGTTTACTAATTAGTGAGTTCTGACTGCTTATCACTACCTCACTGCATGTGCCTGGTAGTGAATGATAAGGTGAGATAGAAAAATAAAAAATAAATAAATCTCAAAGTTTTCACAGTTTTGTGATATAGTGCATTTCCATTACTCATAAAATAGACCCCCTCATCTTTCCTTTTCTGCGCACGACGCCCCACAAATGTTGATGCATGCTAATGGCTTACTTTAGCGCTTTCAGTCGAAGAGAGCAGTGAAGCAACTAGGGACAATGATGGACACAACCATATCATCTGCACATTTCTGACATCCCTACAGAAATTACTGCAGGAGGAGCAACTGAGGGAGGTGCCAAGGCAGGTCCCCCCAAATTCAAGCAGAAGGAGGGCAGGCAGTTCAAGAGCAAGGTCCCCAAGCCGGGCCAGAAGGGGTGAGACATATCTTCACTCATATATGAGGTTTGGGTATTAAATAATGAGACTAAGACTGTAATTCAATTGTAGTGAGGGAAACCTGACCTACTAGTATAACTCATAATGACAGTCTCGTTATTTCATATCCACACCTCATAGATACATGGGTCACACAGAGACAGCATGCCTTCTGTACATGCTGCACAGGCGTACACTTTCACAAGAACACACATGCAGAACAATTAAATGCAAATTGAAATAATGAGCAGTGATATATAAATAAAAATTAAAAAATATACTGGATACATGTGTACAGTCTGCTGGTTATTTCATTTTCACTCACATTTTCATTCAGGTTTGACAATGAGGTCCCTGGAATGGAAGGCCTTGAAGGTAAGTTAGGATTTCCATGAAGAAGTATCAGTATCAGTAAATAGCAATGCGACCGAATGTGCTCATATCTGCTCTGTTCTGTCACTCTGCTCTCTATCAGACTCGGCGATTGTCTGCCCCTGGGAGGCGTTTGGGGACATGGAGCTGAGTGATCTGGCCCAGTTTGGAATTGTGTAGAGAAATCTGGCTGTCTCTCGACGGATGTGATTCGTTTGGTTATCCTTGTGACAAACACATGACACACCAGTCTGTGGATTGTGCAACATTCAACCTACAGAAAAGGAAAACCGTACGGGAAGCAACTCCCACATGTCAGAAGCTTAAGACATTTCATCCATGTCATTATCAGACCTTATCACAGTAAAGCAGCCCCAACTTGTGTAATATTATCGTACATTGTACCAGTTTGTGGGTTACTGTTATGTTGATATACCAAGCCTTGGATAATGCCCCACATTTCATAAACAAAGTGACTATTGCTACAGGATTCCGTGGAGATAAGATTGCCACTATGGCTATGGATCCATGTCAATAGTTCATTCATGCCCAAGTTGATACAGTGAGTAGCATTGTTGCCTAGCAATCAGTTGACCTAGGTTTGATTCCTAGGCAATGTATGTTGCTTCAGACAAACACACGTGCTGAATACTTTACTTTCACCTTTACCTTTAAAAAATGTATGTTGTGACAAAGTTTCTGACTATACATACAGCCTAACCTGATTAAGTCACATCATGGAGGTGTGCCAACTCAGCCAATTCACCACTGAAGAGCTTTATTTTCTTACTAAAAACCAAGCAGAATGTACTAAATAAAAGTTACATGTCATTGCCAACACAGATCATAAATACAATGTTTCAAATCAAAATTAAGTTTGGTTTGGTATCAAAATAAACCACTAAACGTTTTTAAAGGGTAAAGGGTTACCAAAAACATGGTGTGAGTAAGAGGTATTCTGGAGGGATGTCTTTTAACGTTTTGCAAAAGTAACAGCAAAAGTAACCGCATAAGACAAGATAAAACTTTGTAAAATAAAGGTTTAAAGATTTGAACGGGCCACGTTATGGGCCTCCACTATGCATCAGGGTCCCGTTCGTCCTGTTGGGACTTATTTTCCTATACTGACCGGCGGACTATACATTATCTCTTACTTAAAAGGGTTTACAACAAAGGATGTGACTCAATCTCTATTCCATTATATCTCTGGACCAGGACATGTCAACCCGTCTGATTTAGCTTGAGAAGTCAGCAAGATAATCAAAGATAGAAGTAGCAAAACAAAGGGTTCATATGATGGCTTACTTGACAGCAGCATGACCTCATATCCAGAGTCTCTGAACTTTTTTTTACATTTCTTTGAATATAATGGCTGTAATAGAAGTATGTGGTGAATGTACGATTGAGTGTAAGAATGTGCTTCTGCATAGTTTTAAAGACATGGAGCTTGTTTTATCTTGCCCAGTTAGTGATTGTGATGAGAAATCTTTACAGAAATTGGAGATTCTGTTACATTTAGTTTCTCTCCCCAAACCAAATACGTCCAGATGTCTGAAGCTGTGGGAGAGCAGAAATAGCTGAAACCCAATTCCCCGCAGTTCACAGATTCTGCTAGACAGAAATGCATTCTGTTCATTATGAGAGTCTAAAGGGGAAAGTTGGATCCTCAGAAGGCTTTTCAATTGCTTTCATGGGACAGGACAAAAATATTTGTTGAAATACTTTTCTCCTGGTACAAAATGTGAAACCCTCAAATGAGGCACAAAATAAAATTTCACTGCAAGCACCTAAACTTGCTTTATATTTGAATGGTGTACTGTATAATAATTTATGAAACATACTATAATAGTGAAACATAGAGAACAGTGATATACAGAAGAAGCCATCCAATATTTATGTAAATGTCAGACAACAGTAGTCTGTTCGTGATGGTGCATACACATAGACAAATGACCTTCAGTCATTGCAGTTTTTTCATCAGCTGAACAGTCATGTTTTGGTCTACTGCCATCTACTGGTATAAAAAGTGCAATGAAGAGCAGAGATTTTGCTGTAGGTGCTAGGTCTCAGCTATTTTGTTATGAATTCTGGGTGTGACTGCAAAGCTCATCAACATGAATTAAAGTCTACCAAAGGTTATAAGATATCCACAGGGTAAGTTTGTATGTTCTATTTTTTGGGTTCTGTGATTGATTATATGTCTCATGAGCAATATGTAGTCTACTTCAATATTAATGATTAGCCTACTATATGAAACAAATATGTACAATGCCAATAAAATACAAATATTTAGCCTACTTTAATATTTAATATTGGGTGGCTGTGTGACTGGGTTCAATTATTGGATACTGACCGATGGACTATACATTATCCCTCACATAATGGACACCCATAAAGTAGATCTGATATGTTCCCAGGATACATCAAACTGACACTGATGAGCATGGTGTTACACTCTGGATGTTGAGCCAAGTTAAGCTAAGGCCAATGGTGTCATCCGTTCCGCTGCAGAACCATAGCCAACCATAGAAAATCTACCGCTTGATCCCCTTGGTCTTTAGTCCAGTGAGACGAACCTGTGAACAGTAACTAATGACTTTGAATTGGATTGAGCCTGACAAAGGAGGATAAACACATTATCTAATTAGGCACCCTGCTGCTGTGATTCAGGCGCTAGTAAAGGGACCCCAGTCAGCCTTCAAAATTCAAATATACCATTGATTGTGTGTGTGTGTGTGTGTGTGTGTGTGTGTGTGTGTGTGTGTGTGTGTGTGTGTGTGTGTGTGTGTGTGTCATGATAGACCACTAACAATCAGTTAAATACATTGTGTGTGTGTGTGTGTGTGTGTGTGTGTGTGTGTGTGTCATGATAGACCACTAACAATCAGTTAAATACATTTTTGTCTTTTAGCTTTATACTTAACATACAGAAGGCTTCATATGTAGGCTATTTAGTAGCCATTGGCTACCTCAGTGGTGGAATGGCCTACCTGCAAGTGTCTGTTCCAGTGACAGCCTTGGTTGGCTCCATTCAAGAAGTGTTGATAAACTCACCATTTTGTTTAAAAACTCACCTGCATTTGTCTTGCTAGTTTATTGTTAAGATAACGTAGGGCAATAAAGTCAATAACAACTATTGAATTTATTTTGGGTTTTTTAGGTTTGCTTCTTTACATTTTTTAACCAATAACAGCTTTTTAGAACTCCAATGAATTTGGGACCATGCAGATCAAAAAGCTACCAAGAAAGAAAACAACACACTCACTGAATTCTTTACATTTCTATTCATTTGGCCAACACTGTAAAACTATCATTTGCAAACATAGCACTTTTCACAACTTATTAAAGATGTGTTGGAACAACATATCTTTAGTCAGTAAAACTACCTTATATGTCTCTACATCATAACACTTTTACCACTTCAGTTTCATTTCTGGAATGGAAAGTAGCAGACAGTCCCGGTGCAAACAGTGCATTGAATAATTGCTATCAGCAGGGACATAGATGGACAACACAGTTTTGCCAGAAGACCAAAGCCATCTTTAGGTGTGCTAATCAATGCTGTTTGTAGTTCATCTGTTTCATAATAAGAGCACAAGCTGTGAAATAGCTCCCTTAGGTTTTGCCAATGGACCTCTTCATAATAGTTACCTTGATCATACTCTCAAAATCGCCTCATGCTCCTCATGCTAATAAGCTGTTCAAGATGCATGCACCCATCTTGAGTTGCCACATTTCACAGTTAAGGGAATAAAACATTAGAACAAGAAAGCGGCTTTTACCCATAATCCCAAGAACTAGGAGCTCATCAAGGTTTTAATAGCCCCTTTGCAGGTATACTGCAAATTTACTTCATGGTAATGTGGAAAATGGTTCCATGTGAACAAATTGTGTTATATCAACACAGTATTTCTATTTCGGTTTAATAAATGCATTTATGGAAAGTCAATGGGTTTTATAGAAAAGCACTGTATTCTTCCATTTCCTGAATGGACATGAAGGAATTTATCTTACAAACATATACAGTACAGTATGTATGTTAATTCATTGTTACAATGTAGCCAGTGGGTCAATTGACAATTTGATTATTATCAATACCTGACACAGTCAGGGAGGGAATAAAGCAACTGCTCTTACAGTTACAATATATCTATACGTATAATTTATTTATTTCTATATATTACTCACTTATTACACTCACTGTCATTCACTCCTTCTGCTCTGCTCTGTCGCTCTTTTTTATTTGTCAGTACTTACCATGGCAATGCAGCGGCAATTTGTGTCAAATTATCAAACATTGTACCAATTTGTGTCAAATTGTCATACATCGTACCAGTTTGTGGGTTACTACTATGTCTCTTGAGGGCTTGTTTATTTAGTTTTTAAGTGTGGCTATATATTAAAGTATAAGTTTAGTCAAATGTGTTTTTTGTGGGTGCTAAATTGTACTCACTTACACTTACCCAAGCATAGCCCTAATGGTTGGTGAATCTTTGCAAATAAATCCAGATCATGTCACCTCAACTACTCTGAGAATAATTAATCCAAACTGGCATTGTTTACTTGAATGGAGAATTCTCTCAAAATGTGATGTTAACCTAAAAAGAAACATTTTGGTAGAAATATATATTGTAGCCTACTAGTGTTTAACTAAGTGAAGTCAGTACAATAACACTGTTTATTTCGTATACATTAATGATTGACAACCTGCAAGCTCTAGATTATGAAATATTTGAGTATTTGTACTTTCACGGGTACTTTATATCAGCAATAAGTTGTATTGAATTTCAACTGTTAATTTCAATCACTGATATTATTACAAGTAATAAACAATTTAAAGAATCTACAGTAAATCAAGACAACTTTTGATGTTTGTAAGACCTTTTCAGTTATGAATTGAAGGGAGAAGTGCTATCCTGGAACTTGATATAGGGTAAAAAAGGGATTTCTCACCCATAATTTGAGACCTGCTTAATGAAATGCAGTATACTCTTAGAAAAGGGGTTCATGGGGGTGCTATATAGAACCTCAGGGGTTCCTTTGATGAACTCTTCAAAAGGGTTCTATATAGAATAATTTAGGGGTGCCATATATGAAGCAAGCAGTATAACCATTTTTGGAAGAACCATTTATTTTTAAAGTATACTTTCAAAGTGCTTATTTTAATGACCGCTAATATCTCTTTTCAAGCACAATCACATCTAAAACAAAATGAATGTTCAGTTACTAACCCCAGGTTTGATCCGTAACCTATAAATAATGAAGTTCATTAAGTAACATGGTGACATGTCACCAAAGGTCAAGGTTAACCTTCCCTCCCTGTCACCTTTTTCTAATGCCTTTAATCTATCCATGTAAGCCACTTGGTCAGAGGAAGACCGTATCAATAGAGGTTCTGCTGCCAAGCGCATGGTGACCAGCATCATCTCTGCAGCTCTTTTTCTTTTTCTCCTTAAACGTTTGAGCTAGTTTCAGACAAAATGGGACAAGGGGAGAGTGCGGAGCATGAGGAGGTAGACCTTGTGCTTATTCAGGACCTGAGTCTTAAGTTTATGAAGGAATGCCCGAGTGGAGCCTTACACTTACACGAGTTCAAACGGATCTTTGGAGTGCAGAGTACGTCTGAAGAGGAGACCATCTACATTGAGACCATATTCCACTCCTTTGACACAAACAGGGTAAGAGGACAATGTGTCAGTATGTGATAAAGAAATAAATAAATTCAATAGAATGTACAATGTTGATGTTGATTGATGTGGCATATGCATTCCTGTTCTGACTGTGGGTAACATTCAGGTATTTTTTTGGTGCTCTTGTTTTTCCTTACAGGACAACAAATTAGACTTCATGGAATACATAGCAGCATTGCATCTTGTACTCCGGGGACGGCTGGAAGACAGACTGAAGTGGTCATTTAAAATGTATGATACAGATGGAAATGGCCGCCTTGACCGTCAAGAAATCAAACACATCATTAAGGTTAGAGAATAAATATCAATTTGAAATGTTAATTCACGTTCACAGATTACAGTGCATGTATGCAAGTGTTTCAATTGGATGTGTTATTCAATTAATTTCATCAAGCCTCAGTGCAAATTCATAAAATGTACGTGCATACCATAAACAAATGTATTCTTGGTTTATTTTCAATAGATTTAAATAGTGGCTCTGAAATAGCTATTTATATATAGTAGACTTGAGGTCCGTTTTGGTAATCTGCCCTCTGATCTGTTACATAAAGTGGGCCTTGTTAGGACACATGCTAAATGTGCGTGGCCTAGTTGTAGGGATTAAATTTAGAGAGCAAATAGCTTTAGTCTCCTAACTTGCACTCCTCCAGTGTCAGTTTAGGTAAAGGAAAATGCTGTTAGTTCTGAAAGCAAAGCAAAGCATGCTGTGTATTACACTGGAATTTCTACTAAGAATCTCTGCCCCCTTGAAGCTGGTTGGTAGCAACCAGCCTTACAACCAGCAAAATGTGGCCTGTATTAACATTAAAAAAAATTCAACTTCAGTAAGTTATGTCTTACTTTTTTTTTCTCTGGCAGATAATTTGCAAAATGAAGACCAAGAACACAGATACTCACATGACTCCTAACGAAATGTGTGACAGAATATTTGAACTTGTCGATGAGAACCACGATGGTGAGTATGTAGTGTTAAGACGTGTGTCTAGTCTGATTATGTCTGTGGCATTAACCACAGGGATTTCATAACTAATCGGGGGTGTGTAATGATCAAGATTAGCTATGGGGGGGGGGGGGTAAGTAAGAGAGCATAGAAGGACATCATTAATTTAGATTTATTACATGAACACACAGAACTCCACACATGTTTGTCTGTCCATCCGTTTGTCCATCCATGTGTCTGTCTGTCTATCCGTCTGTCCCTTTGTCTTTCTGGCTGTACAGTATACTGTATGTGTGCTTGTATGTCCACTGTTTGTCCATCACTCTTTCCATCAATCTCTTTTAATCACTCTACATCTCTATCCTCAGGTCAAATATCACTGGCAGAGTTCATGGAAGGTGCCCAGAAGGACGAGTGGTTGATGGAAATGTTGAAACTGGATTTTAACGCGAGTGGATGGGTCAATCAGAACTGGGTGAAAAAAACACCATGACACAAGGATATATCTAACTTTTGGAATTTGAATTGAGTCATCTGTATTGATGGAATCAATCTATCAGGAGACGGAAATGTCTTTTTCCAGCTTTCCCGCACAAGGGTGTGTTATTGTCAGCGCTGTTACAAATATGGAGGACTTCACATAAGAGTGGCAGGAAATTGTACAGATTTGTGAGACCTGACTCTTTTTCTGCGATGATGGATGTGACACTGACTGGAAAACCTGACACGTGACACCTGCCTTCAACACTTTGCACAGATTGTGTAACTTATGTCCCAATGTCCATCAAGATGGGACTTGTGTGTTATGGCTGTGCACATTGGTACTCAACATGCTGTGTGGCAGTACTTAATCTTATGAACTGGACCATTCAGACTGTTGCTCTTTTGGCGCTTTTGCTTGACCATTCCTGTTTGCATCAAAGGATGGAGAAAGATCTGCTTTGCTTTGTGCTAATGTTTGATATAGCATTGACTGACATACCAATTAATCACTATGCATTTATAAGGAACTGTTGCACTTCAGGCTATATTTCATGTTATTGGACTAATTTACTTATACTGTGCAATTTTGAATTTTATTGAAGTTTATTTTCTGCATAGAAAGTATATAATATATTATGTATCAAGCACTGTAATCAGTAATAATCATATTGTAACATGCAATTAGAATCAACCCTTTATTAATACAAAATTAACAAATGTAATAATGCTCTGACCACTACAATCTTGTCAGAACCAAACTTTTGTCAAAACGATTAGTTGTCGCTTGCCAAGTCAAGAAAACTTCTAAACTTAATCTTTCATCGGAAATAAATAAAACCAACTTTGACCGAAAAAATGTGTGCAAATGGTGGTTCACGGTCACAGCCAGTGAAGCCAGAAGTGTACATTTCAAACCCCTGAACAGACACATACAATAAGAAGATGGAGGGCACAAAATACTTGGTGGGTTGACTGCTCTCTCCCTTCACTACAAATAGTGTCAGAAGTGGGCTGGCTTGCCGTGAGGTCATCAGAGGCGTGCCATAAACCGTATGGTTGACCCCTGTGTCAGTTTCCTGTCTTAGATTACTAATGAGTGAGTGTCACACCACATGTCACAACACCAAAGGACCCCTATTAGCCATTTTCAGTAACATCTACTTTTTCATCTGTTACATTAGGGTTATCTATATTGTGACCTCTAAAGATATTCTGTATTCAGAGAATAGGGATCAGTGTTTTAGAGCAGAGCTAGTATATGCATGTATTGTTCTAAATCACCACTAAAAAGCAGCAGCAAGGAGAAGGTGTCCAGAGTGGTTCCTATCTTGTCTTCAGCACACTGGATCGATGGGACCAGCAGGTATGCTAGTGTAAAACATCTCTTGGATGAAGAATCATTTCATTATTTCTTTATTTGCTCATCGGTTGATTTAATAGTAAGATAGCTGTCATCACAATATAGCATAAACTTTTATTTACAGAGGGACCTGGGTGTTGCTATAAACTCAGCATAGCAATCAAACTATACAATTGACAATGAAACACTGACAACATAACTCTTTAAGTGGATTTATGAGCACAATTCTATTAAAGCTATTATCCAAGGACAGGCACGTAGATTACGCTATACAACATTTAAAACAGTGGCAATGCATGTTTTTTATTAGCTATGTAATGAACTTATTTGAGAGCATTTTACTTTCACCTTCAAAAGTCCACATTAGCATCATTAAGCAGCATAACGGTGCAGGGAAGTCTTATATTTTTTGACATCACTATTTACATCACCAGTGCCCCATCAGACACAGGAAGAACTCTAAGCCTTGCAAAAGGGGAGACAAATGTGATTTGTAATTGCTTTGCCTCAGTCAAATTCAAAGCAAAACGAAAGTGTATTTTGGCAGCAAGCAGGTTAAGTGAATATTACTAATGGGCTTTCTTCCCAAGAGCTGGGGAGCCGCGAGAGGGGGTCGAACTGAAAGAGAGCCTATAATGGAATTAGAACACGGCGACTGTAGCATTCCTCTTACTGGTCTCGTTTGACGTCATTCAGGGCCCATGGAGGTAGTTATTCAACTGTGGTGTAAGTTCAGTGTTGGTCACTAACAGAGAGAGAGAGTACTATTACTACTATACCACTAATACTAATACTATTCTAAATTAGAAAATAAAAGACCATTTGGTTTCATAGTCTATGTGTGAGACTATGTCTGTGTCTGCCTGTGTCTAAACACAGGCTATGTCTACATGCCTGTCTGTCTGTCTGTATGTGTGTATGTGAGGCAAAGTCAAACATCAGCATGTAATTTATCTTCTATATACACCTGAAAATATATCTGTACTCTTGTTCTCCACATTTGTACCTTAACAGAGCTCACAAGAAAGTCAGCTGGTTTTCATTCTCCACATCTAGCGAGCCTGATTTGGCCATCACTCTTAATTTTGCTGCACTGATACGTAATTCTTGCCAACTTCTGTCAGTACTCCAATCACATTAATTAGTAGGACAACATGGGCATGAATTCATTTGGCCAGATCTTAGTGCCCATGTTGCTTACAAGACAAACTTATATACCCCCCCCCCCAAAAAAAATGCATTTGACATCTAACTTTTACATGATACATCCCTGGTAGGCACAGGAGACAAAGTCTGATCTGAGCTAGCCGAGGTAAATGATTTTGAACTAACGCAAGAAGATTGGATTGGAGGCATCCCCCGTCTAAAAATACTTAATCACCCACCAAGGGTTAAGCCCTTCACTGAGGTCTGAGGGGGCTTTTCTAGCAGTACACTGTCAGGACAGCAGCGTTTAAAGAACTGGAATCTGATGGCGGATACTACATGGCAACAATTTTAAAATGAGCCACTATTTTGTATTGAAACATTTGACTATTTTTATAAATCGGTGACAGGAGACTTACCTAAGGAAATATGGGTCAGTCACAGAGTGACGATGATAACGAGGTAGCCTTGACACAGATCCAGGAACTATACAGAAAATTTGCCAGTGAATGCCCAAGTGGAAACCTGCATTTACACGAATTCAAAAGAATCTTTGGGATAAGCAGTGCGTCTTCACCTGAGGAAAGTGCCTATATTGACAACATCTTCCGAACTTTTGATACAAATCAGGTAAGACTTTGCATTTGCATTTTACTGTTCCCTCTGAGTTACACATGACAGACAATATAGAGGTTTGTTACACTATTGCATCAGAATATAAAAACATTCAAGAGCTACTTGGGTATGTCATTTTTGTTACCTGTAGCACACTTAGTCCTCTATACTCATATGTCCTGTTTTTTTTTACTTGATTTTAAAGGTTTGCAACATTCTGCAGCTGCTGAACTGTTGTATGTTTCGTATGTTCTGATGGGTGTTGAGTGTGGTAGTATATTGGGCGGGTGTAGCTACATGTTACATGTAGCAAGTTTTTGTAAAAAAGAAAAATTCTCCGCCTAGCTCTTTGGGTTTTGCTTCATTCTGTTTCCATATACTATTTACACTCTTCCGCCACTTTTTTCTCAACCACTATCCAGGATGACACAATAGACTTCATGGAGTATGTAGCTGCTGTGCACCTTGTTTTCCGGGGCAAACTAGAAGATAAACTGAAGTGGTCCTTCAAGGTATATGACAGTGATGGAAATGGTCGCCTGGACAAACGAGAAGTCAAGCATATAGTAAAGGTAAGCTAATTTTACTATTACTGTCAGTTGTATAGAAATTGTATCATGTGATCTTAAATAACTTTGAGTTTGTAAGGACACAACATAATAATTGTTATATATTGGTTTTGGCAGTGCCCTTAGTGTGGGCTTGTATGCCATAAGGATGTGTCTGCACCCTCATAGCCACTCTTTACCCAGCCACTCATCCGTCAATCTCCTGGGTCAGTCTAAGCCTGTTTACTTTTGAACTTAAAGTTTAACGGATTAGACTATGATCCTTTCATTCACACTAAATGGAGTCGCTAGATCCTGAGCAGTCGCCAAAGTCTAAATAAGGTTGTTGTTTGTTTGCTTGTGTTGTATAGTATATACAAAGCAACATGATATTTGTTATGTCATAAATTGTATGAGTATAATGGATTACGTTGCCCCACATGTCAGTAGGTTATGTCATTCTATTCAAATGACACAAATAAAATGTGGATGGTTGATTGATGCTGCAGTTTGTGTAGTACATTAATTGTGTGGTTGTATGTGCAATAATGTCCAATCTGTTTTTACCAACAGATAATTTCCAAGATAAGAAGACAAGATAGCCAATCTGGAAGCGAGAAAATGAGCCCCGATCAGATCTGTGACAGGATCTTTGAAATTGTGGATAAAAACAAAGACGGTAATTTGTTTTCACTAAGCATTTGTTCTTTTCTTTTTTGTAATAAATTGTGATCAAATGCAAAGTAACATCTATGTAAACTTGGGACCTCTGTCCGTATTTTTGTATCCAGGCCAAATCTCACTTGAAGAGTTTGTGGAAGGTGCTCAACAGGACCCGTGGGTTATGGAACAGCTCAAATTGAATGTGAGACCCTCTGGATGGTTCAATGAACGCAATAAAACCTGAACAATACAGGCAAAATGAGACAACATACCTTCCTGAAGCCTTGAAGAGAAGAATGAAGCCTTGAAGAATGAAATGATGCCCCACGTAGGATTACCTCATAAAGTCTCTAAATTGAACTAACTGATAGCGTTCTCCCAACATTTCCAATTAAATAAATCCCCTTCATATTTAAAAATGAAACCCAACATAGGCTCCAGCTGGAAGAGTTGTTTCCAGAAATGTAATTAATTGTGTTTTTACCATAAGCTAAATCGGAACACAATGCCTGACATTATGGGAAGTTTACTATATTCCTGATATTTAAAGCATGCAATATGCCCAGAAAGGGAAAGACAGTTGATACAGTTGAAATATTAACTTTACCTATAGGATATGCTGTTATGAAACGACAAGTTTGAAATATGGATATGACCCAGAAAAACATTTCAGTGAAAGAAGATTAGGCTCTGGTTGTGAGGATAAACCTGCATTGTTAAGAAATGTGTTATTTTAAATGAAGTAATTTCCGCAACAGGTCTCCTAGGTGAACAGCCTCTGGCATGTTAGAACAAGGTGGGTAAGGGAAGTCAGCAAGTCAGATCTGTAACTTAGGATAAGGATTGGCTCTGAGGGCTGGGCCGGTCGGGCTGGGGTGCGAAGCGGGGCTGGAGGAGCGGCCGTCCCAACGCCCCGGTGTTTGCCTTGTAGTCGCCGCCGGGCGCGGCGGGTCCCTGTTGTGCGGACCGTCCCTTCACGGGGGGGCCCTCGCCGGCGGGGTCGCCCATCACATGCTGCCAACCGGGTAGCGGCGGCGCTCTGTGCGTGTGCCGGGCCCTTCTTGCGGATCTCCCCAGCTACGGGTCGCGCTGGGCCCTTCGCCTTGCCTTGGCTTCACGGCCGGGGTGGACGGGGGTTCCACCTTGCGCGTGGCCTCGGCCGGCGCCTAGCAGCCGACTCAGAACTGGTGCGGACCAGGGGAATCCGACTGTTTAATTAAAACAAAGCATCGCGAAGGCCCCAGCGGGTGTTGACGCGATGTGATTTCTGCCCAGTGCTCTGAATGTCAAAGTGAAGAAATTCAATGAAGCGCGGGTAAACGGCGGGAGTAACTATGACTCTCTTAAGGTAGCCAAATGCCTCGTCATCTAATTAGTGACGCGCATGAATGGATGAACGAGATTCCCACTGTCCCTACCTACTATCTAGCGAAACCACAGCATTTTTGAAGCCTTATACCAATTCCTTCTCCTTCCTTGGGAAGTTGCTTATTGTGATGTGTCTCCTCTGAAATCAAACTGACCTGCCAGTGCTTGTAAGGTAATATTGTTGTGTTCATCTTAAGAGGAGTCAATAGCACAAAAGCTGATTGGTAGGTCTGGTTCTTTGGTTAGCAAAAAACCTATAAAGGACTGCAAGGGCATAAAGGAGAAGGAATTAGACACCTCATGATTAGCCTGGGAATATACCTGTTTGAACTTAAATGGCCAAGTTGCTGTAAAAAGACACAAATCAACTGACATAGTAAGGCCAAATTGTAACATATTTCAGTTGAGAGAAGTTTTTAGTTTTTTAACTTTTTGTTAATTTTGTGGGGAATCCTTTAAGTTCAATGCAATATGGAAATGCATTCTGAGCATTCATTTAATACTTATTCTTACAAATAGATTCTTCTATTTCATATTTGTTAACATTACCTTGTGTTTGTAACCTGACAGACAAACCAAATAACAAACCAAAATGTTGGATTAAAGTGATACATCTGCCAAATGCATTATTGAAAGTCTAAGTCTTATTTTTACTGTGTATGAATACATTTCTGATTTTATTTTCTAAATGTCTCAAATTAACAAGATGGAAGTTCAATCAAATGAATGATCTAAATGCTTAAGTGCCTGAGATTTAGCAAGTAATTGTAATTTGTTTAAAATATGTTTTAAGTTGAAAGGCTTGCCACATCACTTAATGCAATTTCAGTTATTTTCCAATACTTCACTTCAATGCAATAAACCTCCTGGGTAACCTCCACCTTTTTGGCTCGCTCAAGTTTTAGTCAGTTTGGCTGGGCAGTATTGCAGTGTTGCAGGCTAGCTCAGTGGACCTCACACAATACTAAATGTTATATCAGAAATATTATAGTGCAACATATTTCAGAAATATTTCACATTGCAGAAAGCAGAACAAAAGCATTTTGTTTTACAGGACCAGAGGGAAAGTTGTCCAGGGTTCCGTAATGAGATTTTTATTTGTAGTTTTTAGTGTTTTAGCATTTTAACACTTCCTGGTTCCAAAAATCTCTGGAAAAACGAATGGGAACGCTGACACCATCCACTGCTCATTCCTGCCGGCTTCGAGGTGGGGACACGGTTGGTGTTACACCAAATTCTGTGACCATCGAATTCTCTGACTCTAGTAGGCACTGTTGCCACAAGACAGCTTGAACTTGCTCACACGGACGAGTTTGTAACGCAAACAACATACGCATAATCTTACGCATACACATAATCATAAGCATTAACATAATGTTAAATTGAGCATTTTCCTCTCCATTGACACCCATTATAAGGGAAAGGCTTAACGTGATGTGAGATGTCAGACAAATTTGGTGGTCATGGGATGTTGTTTTGGAACAATACTAGAAAGCACACAGGTTACACTTTCTAGTCCGCTCGGAGTCTGACCATGCGCAGTTGCTGCAGACTTGTCTGAGGGGTCACAAAAAGTTGGAGGTTACGCGGACATAAGGACAGAGGCACTAGCACACCCTCTGATGATGAAATTTACATCACGCGGACCCGCATGACGGATGCACAAAGTATAATCAAGGCTTTAAAATGCCTTGTAGTGTAGCACAAGTCCGGGTGGTCACAAAAAAGTGGAGGGTACATGGACATCCGCATAGAGCCATGCGTACACCCTATGAGGACTACATTGATCTCGCTAATCGGAGGCCACTCAGATAATGACCAAGTGAGACATGAAATGGTGACAGTCACTTGCACACTTTACTATCGCTGGTTAATTTGACTGTTCACGGCAGGCCAAAACGACCTTCAGGCCACCGGAAATGTCCTGGTGCTCCTGACGGCCTGTCTGCTTGTGTTCTCAATCATCTCTTGTCCAACTAATGGCAAATAACATAGATTTATTGACACTATTCTGCCCATGTATTTCTATAATTACAAGGCCTACTCGCATATTTGAGGCATTGGCATCATCGGCAAGTGGCGTCTGAGCATGTATCCTCTCATTCAGACAGAAACAGTGTTGAAGAACATATAAATAGCATATAAATATTAGCATGCATGAAGCTGTGTTTGCATGACTGGTACAAAAACAGCCTATAACCTATATGAGGCAGGAAAGGGGCATTTCAGGTGAAAACACTTGAGCTTCTCCTCTTGCTGATACAATACTTCTTAAACATTACTACTACCTCATTCACTTCATTTCACTTATTACCACCACTAATACTTACACCTGCACTTTTTATATACTTATCATATCTACACTTCTTACCTCAATTGCTGCTAGTCCCAATTCTGTTCATATTACATATCTATTTCTTACTGTACATATCTATTTATTTATTCACTTACTCCACCTTACATATGCACATACTCTGCACTTTTATTGCTATTTTGCACTTCTGGTTGGATGCTAAACTGCATTTCGTTGTCTCAGTACTTGTACTCTGTGCAATGACAATAAAGTTGAATCTAATCTAATCTAATCTAAAGCTTCACATTAGCCTTCAAACTTTACTGATTGTCAGGTGTTGTGTTTATATTCCTTGTTAAAATAATTAATTAAATTAATTGTAAAATTTAAACCCCCTGTATATGTGATGCATTTAGCCTGTACTGTCTGCTTGCCCACTACTAAACTAGCACTACTGTCTTAAACCAACAAGCAGTACAGCGTGAATCTTAGTTTTACAGTGCGCATGCGTGGAATAGCTGTTCACCTGACGAAGATGGTTGGTGCTGGCTTGAACGAAGTGGTACCCTTTAAACATGTAAACATGTAACGCAGAGTTTAATTCCGTTTAATTCCGTCTCAAAGATGAAACAACAGCAATAAATCTCCATGCGCCATTGAAGCAGGTACATTTAAGGCTACAGTATCGTGAAAGTCAGGTTGATCTGGTACTCAATCGGCAAAAGGTATGCTAACTAACGTTAGCGAGCTAGCAACATATCCAGTGTCAGATAGCACGTAATTAACGGCACTGCTAGTAAGCTAAGCTAACTATGTCGGTGTTGCTAGATGCAAGAGGTTCTGGTT
This sequence comes from Clupea harengus, assembly GCF_900700415.2. Taxonomy (NCBI): domain Eukaryota; kingdom Metazoa; phylum Chordata; class Actinopteri; order Clupeiformes; family Clupeidae; genus Clupea; species Clupea harengus. Next base: position 22,968,001 of record NC_045157.1, read on the forward strand.
AACCTAATCGTTCAGTTATGTGTACATTTGTTTGTGTTGAAGACAAAGTCCCCAGTGTCCCTGTAGGACGTCAATGAATGCACCATTTGTTTATTCCACTGTATGCTTACATTATATATAACTTTATCCGGGACACCTAGCTGTCCACAGACTACAGTTAAGATAGCTATCCTAGAACATTAGCAGATAGCAAGCTACCTTTCCAGCTAGTCAGCTGTCTATGCTATCATGGGACGACATGCTTCAGAAACAGATGCCTGCAGTTGCTAAATACATCTTCAGTGTCGTTTATACTGTCGCCTCGCGTAATAACTTCATTATAACATAGCTAGCTAACTTGGCAAAAAAGCAATAGCATGTTATCTGAACTTATTTGAATGTTTCGTCTCACAGCGCTGTGTCACAGTTCAACTGCTGTGCCAGTGAGTCTTGGCTAGCTAACTAGCTGTTGCTGTCTAATTTAGCGTGTAAGAACGAACAACGTTAGGGTTCTTTTCGTTATGGACTAACATATAACTTTTAGAGTTTCTAGCTAGGGAATTTGGTGGTTTTGTACTTCACCCAGCAAACGCAAGCTGTGTATCTAAGTGTATGGTTTGTTGTGCAGTCGTTGAACTGTGAATTGGTTCAGTGTTTTCAGACTGGAAGGTATTTGACAGTCCTTAATTGAGTTAGACTTGGAAGGCAACCTTGTATCACAAGGATTCTCTTGTTTAGGCAGGAGAACTGTGTTGTTTGTGTGTTATGCTTCAGTTTTTACTTTAAGGTTGTCTTGTGGTTATGGTATGCATGTTTGAGCAAGAAACAAGTTTAGCCTGATTTCCTTCTTCCTTCTTCCTTCTATCCGGTCAAGTGTATCGGGATCTATGTTGGACTGATTTTTTTTCTGTACTGTGAGAGTAGGCTGGGGTACTAATTGAAGGGTGAGATCAATAGCATGTGATGTGTCCGCTAACCTACTACTGAGATATTCTCCCGACCCACAGATAAAATGTCATTGACGTATTTGAACCCTCTCAATAGATTGAATGATAAGTGTTGTATGTTGAATGACCAATTCACAGATAATCTAAGGATGCTATATACCCCAAGTGCAAAGTATTCACACTTTCAGTGCAGGAATAGATAATAAGGTATTAATGCTGTTGTTATCCGAGTGCATTTGTGCTGAATAAATAATGGCAAGGTGTCTTCCTTTCTGTCATCTCAGTCCTTCACCTACGGCTAAACCATGCTGAAGTGGTTTTCTGGAGAGGAGGGTGGGGCTGCCCAGGGTGTAAGTATCAAAAAGGCATAATACTGCATTAAGTGAAAAGTATTAATACAATTGCTAAAACTGTTGGGCCTTTTCTATTTGTCCATGTTTCCAACCTGAGATATGGATCCAACATCCATATAAACTTTTTTCTGTCAATTTAGCTGTTAGCATGTATTTTGTTTTGTATGTTCCCTCAAGCCATAGTATTTTGTTTATAATGCATAAGTAGGCTCTCATTATGACCCTCAGTACGGCTCTAGTTTATCCTGTTGTGCTCAGTTACTCAGTGGGGTCTGATCCCCAGTCAATGAGGCATAAGGCTGCAGGGAGAACAGTGGAGGGAACAGATTAAGAGGGTTTTATGGAAAGTGCTGACCTCACAGCTTTCGCTGGGGCATCCTGGCTGTACTCTCACCCTCGGGTGGTGCTTCCCGTGGTGCACTCATGTCTTTTCTCACCTTGACCGTATTGCCACGCAAATGACATGTTTTTGTTTGGTATAATCCCAAATCAGATGGGATTGTAGTCTTGTTTTACAACCATATACACAAACTCACTGCAGCAACTGTGCCAGCTATGCTGCTAGTAACAGCCTGTAGATGTTTACTTTAGCTCATGTTGTGACTGCTGTGCGGAGAGGCCCACACAGCAGCACAGTCCCTGTCTTCTGTGCCATCATAGTCTGCCCTGAGGTTTGAGCTTGCTTGTGTGTTTCGGTTGCAGGCCCCAGGCTCTCCTCAGGGAAGTGCTGGTGGAGGAAGTCCAGTGCTGTCAGAGGTGACCGAGCAGCTGGCCCAGACCCAGCAACTTGTCGTTCAGCTCAAAGAGTTCATCCGAGAGAAGGATGCGGCACTGGGTGCCAAAGATGAGCAACTGAAGGTAGAGTGCTGTTAAACATGAGCACAGACACTAAAATAACATTTCAAACCCTGATGTGTCCATCTGCCTTAGTTTAAGGATTTGATTTAATTGTTATGAAGTAATAAAAAAAGCTCATTAAAATAAGTGAATGCACTGACGTATTTTCCACATGATAATCATAAATATTATATTTTGTTATAAATATTGTTTTTTAAATGTGCTATATGTAAGAATTTTAGTTTAAAACATCCCAAAATTAACTGGAAATTGCAACAGTATGTGAAGAAATAACCGCTATGACGTAATGTCAAGAAGGCCTATGCTCTGTGTTGTCCAGATATCTACTAAGGTTAGCATGCTAATCAGCTAGCTCCGGCCCGTCCTCTCTCATAATGCCACTTTGTACTTCAAGAGGAGCTTGTGAGTCAGTGTAGCAAAAACAGCAAAGTATGTCATCACTGGCATAAGCCCACACTCAGGAATGGCGTTTTTAATTGCTAAAATCCCTTTTCAGAGGCTAAAGTAATGACCAATAAAGTGTAAGTTAATTTGTGGAGAAATAGAACGCTCCATTTTTTTTTTTTACAATTACAGAGCCTCAATCCATTTTCAAAGTTCTGGATTGAGTTTACAAATCGACTCTAAGCATGGCACTCCAGTTGTTAGTATCAACAAGTAGCTCAGTAGTAAGCCCATTGCTTAACATTAATGGTTAGACTATCAGCTTGCTCAAAAGCTTGAGTGCTTAAATGAAGGTCTGTTTTCCTCGACTAAGTTAATGTAAATATCAATTGATGTGTGTGGGTTTTGGGGGGAAATAATGATATTGGTAGGAACATTCAGCCTATTCGATAAAACAGATCACTGAGCAGTTGTTTCATAGTCCCAACCTGGTGACAAACTCCCACGATCACAACTCGGTGGGAAGTGACCAAGTGGTTTAAATAAGATAACATGCTATAGAAACAGAGAGGCTCCCTCAGTCTGGAACAATGGTGTTCTGTCCGTGCAGTTTGACACTGCAGCCCCACTGTTCTTCCTATCGGTTAAATATTGACCAGCACCAGATCGTAGTGCAAACACACAGGGCTGACATGTGAGTCCATTGTGCGTAGAGGGCATTCTGTTGGGCCCTTTTTAATGTGCCTTTTTGTGAGCTGGTTCTGAAATGCCAAGTTGTCCAGAAAGTTTGAAAACTGCAATTCCCTGGTGGTTCCCAGCCCTCACTGAAAGACTTGCTAATCCTCTCAGACAGAGAAAGAGTCATGTGAGGCCAAGCTATCTAAGATGAGGCTGCAGCACAAGGCCAAGGTCACCTCCCTCAACGCCCAGCTGGAGGAGCTCAAGAAGCAGCGGGGTGAAACCCCTAGCAAGGGCACCCCACTCAAGATCAAACGGGTAAGCATACACCCGGCCACACCTAGTGCCAAAGCACAAACAGGACCCTTCAAGGCACAAACAATACTTATGAACAGAAGTATAATGGCTTGTACAAGTGCTACTTGTCTGTGTATGACTGGTTTCCAAGCAATGTCAAAAGCCACATGATGGCTGTTGACTCATAATGAGCCCAAATTGGCCAGACTTGCTCATGATCATGGTGACCATTGCTTATGCTCCTGCAGAGCGGCAGTGGGGAGTTAGGAGAGGTTGAGTCTTCAGCTGCCAACCGAGGCAAGATCCTTCTGCTGAAGAAGAAAGTGGAGGAGCTGGATCAGCAGCTGTCTCGGAGAAATGAAGAGCTAAGGATCAAGGTACATCTGTCCTACAGATTAAGTGGTCACCTCCTCTCCTCACAGTGATTAAAACGGTCTATTCAGTAAAAGTTTCAGAAATTGCTGGGGCTGCGTGTTTGCCCTTGAAAACGTATTCTCCCTGAATGTTGTAATATAAACGACATTCTGTGTTTCCCCACAAAATGGTAGGAATGAGACAGAGTGAAAGATGGCTTTTTAATTTGTACCCCAAGGCTATTATTGTCCAGGTGTTCTTTCAAGCTTTGCCTGTGAACTCAGGAAATGTGATGCCTGGTTCTCCTGTGGCTTAAGAATATGCAGGCTCATCCATGCTGTATTTGACCATTGTTTCCTGTTGTTGTTTCTTCATGTTGGTTTTTGTTGTGTATCACCTTGTGTCAATCTGTTACTGTATGTGACTGTTTTCCACAAGGATAAGGCATTCATTTATACAGTGCCATTTCGATTGACATGTTTTTTAAATCGAATTATGAATCTGTGTGTGTGTTGTCAGACCCAAGAGCTGGAGGCCCAGCATGAACGTGGCTTTGAGATGGATGCCATGCTGGTCGAGAAGGACAGGAAACTGGCTGAGAAAGAGGCCTACATAGTTCACCTGCAGATGGCAGTGTCTGGAGAACACACTCAGTCTGGGCCAGGCTCTGTCACTCAGGACAGCAAGGCAAGTGCATTTAAACCCATCAAATAAGTCTGATCCGTTCGATATTCTATGATCTAATTGCATCCATCATATTTCATTTTTTTTGATGATGCAGGGTTATATATATCTATAAAATATCAATATTTGGTCAAATATATCATTTGCTTTTTTACTTTTTACTATTTGCTAAATATGATGTGTTCTGTAGGTTCAGTCATCAGAAGACATTGGCTCTGTTCAGGAGCTTCAGTTGCTGGTGCAGAGCTTGACTAAAAAAGTGGGGGATGGAGAGGAGAGGTACAGCCTCTTACAGGAGCAGGCGGACAGCCTGAAGGCCCTGCTGGAGGCCGAGAAAGCCCATTACGAAGAGAACGAGAACATGTACAAACAAAATGTAAGATAGCATGAGTGGGTTTTGTGATTTTTATTTTGTGATCAGGGGCACCTAATCTCTTTGCTGGGTTTATCTGAATGCGCATGTGGTTGTAATTCCAGATCCAAACATTCAAGGACATAATAATGCAGAAGGACAATACGCTGCTGGAACTGAACCAACAACACGAGCAGGAACTCTTTAAACTAGCAGCAAAATCAGACGCCAGCGCGGACCTTGAACAGGTAATCAGTCGTTATCCCGGACGTTGCCAGAGGGCATAAAACTGACCCGAGAACCCTTTTATAATGAAGATGTTAATGATTTCAGCATGAATTGATTTATGGAATTATTCAAATATATGTGTTGCAGCTCCTGAAGGCCTTGAAGCAGAAACTACATGAAAAAGAGGAGGTGTTGCTGGGAAAGGCTCAGGTGATCGAGGTTCTCCAGAGCGAGGTGGATGGCAGAGACCAGCAGATTAAGGTGAATATTGTATTGCCTTTCCCTTGCATTTTCCCTCGTGAGTTGCTCTGCTTGCTTGTAGACTCTTAATCTTCTCAGTGTTACATTCTCTTACGATGCCATCTCACATCTCTTTTTGTTTATCCACTCTAAGATTGTCTTGCATAACTGAGATTAAGACTAGTAATCCGTTTAGTCATAAGATTTCAGGGTGTTGATTAGAGAACCTTTTCAATTGACATTTGACATGTTATAATACCCAACATCTAATATCCACTCCACAATCCAAATTCAATTTTCGAATTGCATTCTAAAATTCACAGATTCGGCTTCCAAGAATCACTGTGTGGTTTCTGGTACTAAAAAAACTGGCCACCTCTAAAGAAGTGGATTAACTCCTTAAAACTCATTACTCACCAGAAGTAATGTACTCTTAGTTGTATTGCTTCCCCTGAACAAACAACATTTGGTCAGTTGTAGTCAGTGGAATTTCAGTTTCAATTTAATTTACACAAAAATCACCAGTAATTCACTTTCCTTGGTAAACCATATATAGTGGCTATGATTTGGCTAGTCTAATGTAGTGTTGAAGTGACAGAATTGGACTTTCAAAAAGCGATATCTTAAATGTCCTCGTCTCCACCCTGTGCAGGAGTTGGCTGAGCGAATGCGGCGTCTGCAGGGGGAGAGGGAGAACCTGCAGTCCAAGCTGGAGGCTGAGAAGCATGTGATGCGCGCTCAGCTGCGGGACCTCATGCAGAAACACGAGTCAGAGCTGCGGCGCATCACGGAGAAGCACGAGCAGGAGATGTCCGAGAAGGAGCAGGCACTCTGTGGGCAGCTCCAGGACCTCCAGAGGTCCCCTGCACCCCCGGTCACGGTCTCTGAGGCTTCCATGGACTCCGGCTCAGCACATAGGCTCTCAGAGCTGGCAGGTAGTCTGATCACTTCAGCGTCTTGCGTCGTTGGTTTTGTCAACTTTGTCATCATTTTAGCATGGTGTAATGTTACACTTGTGTGTATATAACACTCCCTGTTTTTTTTTTTTTCTTACTGTCTCTTTCAATTTTTTCTCACTCTCGTAGCCCAAGTGAAACTTAAAGCAGAAGATGCCAGCAAGTCAGAGACAAAGTTCTTGAAGATGAAAGCATGGTCTAAGTCTCGCATTCGACAACTGGAAGAAGAGCTGAAGAAGGCCCAGGCAAGCCATTACACTCAAACTGTGTCTACCTATCCTGTTGTTTGTATCATCTGCTGTCAGTGTAGATGTTTTTGACCTTGGTGTCATAATTTAATCTCTCCTCAGTCTGGAAGCTCAGCTCCAGATGTCTCGATCCTTCGTAGCCACGTAACAGAACTGGAAGAAGAGAGAGAAGAGATGCTTTGCAAACTTGACCAGTATGATGACCTTAAAGCCAAAAATGGTAGTTTGCACTGGACAGTATATTTTGTTTGTAACTTGATGTGGCCTAAGGGCAATCAAAATGCGTAAACCTAATTCATCTGATGTGTGCAGAAGTGCTGGAGGCCAAGCTGGTTGTGTATGAGGAGCAGCAGAGGAAGATGCAGGCTGACTTGGAGCAGGTCACCAAGAGAGCTGCCTCTCAGGTCAGATCTCCCCCTCTGCTACTGCATGAACTACTGTTGATTCTCAGCCTCTCCTTCCCAGTGCAGCGAGCCTCAAAGCTTGTCCTGTCAACCACCATGGCTGCTTTGGTATGTGCCCTGATTTTATTGTTTGCTTTGGCGCCCACAGGCCAGCGAGTCTGGCAGTGTTGATGAACTGCAGAGTAACGTCCTGGAGTGGCAGGATATGGTCTCCATGGTGACCGATGCAGAGGCAGCCCGTGACCAGGCCTGTGAGGAGAAGAACTCCATGGCCCTCAGGATGAGCCACATCGAAGAGGAGAGAGAGGGTAAGGAAAGACAGCGGGGATGAGCAGACTGTCTAGCGCCGCAAAACCACTAACAGACCAGGGCTGTAATAAACCTGCCGGCGGTGGTGTGTTTGGCTCTGATGGGTGGGGTAGTAATTGGACAGATTGGAAATGAACCGTCATGGTATGGTTGACTTCAGAAAAACACACTCACTCATAGGCCTCCAGCTTGCAGCTGCTGCTAGTATTGAAAAGGCCCCTCGCCTTCCGCAAACATCCTAAGAATTGTGTTAAGGAAATATGTAGTCTCCACCCTTGCTAGTTGAAAAGCTTCTCAAACAACTTTCTAAAAGGGAGATTATCCAAACGAAACCCTTAAATTATCCAAACGAAGGCCTTAAATCAAGTGACAATTTGAAATCGCCACCTGTAGGACAGCCACATGAAGAACCGATTTCAAAGTGTCTACTGATTTAAGTGTTAACTGTTATCCCCTCGATATTGCTTGTGAAGAGACCATGTTTTGTTTCTGATGTCACAAAATGCCCTTGTGAAGCACATTATATCACTTTTGTCCTGATTATGACCTCCTTTATCTGTTTGACCCTACAGTAGTCCAATCCAAACAACAGTTTGTTTTATTTTGTGTTGTCCCCTCCAGTGTTTTTGTATTGCCTGTTCATTTAGCATGACGCCTTTCATGACACCGTGTTTATTTTTTGTCTTTATTTCCTCTGTTCCATCAACATGGCGAGCGTTTGCTCTGAGCCCCAGCCCCACTCCACCTCTCCTCCTGCTCTTTGGGATGGGTGCAGCCACAGAGAACAGTTTCCCATCAGTTTTGTGCATGCAGGTCCCTCCCCACCCAGCCCCAAACAGCCAGCTCCACCTACTGCACTGTTGTGTGTTTCCCAGAATCCCTTTTTCTCTAAGGGCAAACATTCACTAGTGCAGTAGAGGTTGGCAGTTTACCCTTCATTTTGTGTTTCTGTCCTTTGGTCCCTTCCCCCCTTTCTCTTCCCTTGTTCACAAGGCCCTGTCCTCCAAAATACCTTTATTAACATGCAGCCGTGCAATTTTTCCTCTGGTGGTGGGAATAAAGTATTTAACACTCAGCTGCCCCTGAACATCAGTGTATGTGTAGGATATAATAAGGGGACAAATTGTATGTAAATGGTTGGACCGAACCTTTTTTTTTAATCATGCAAGTTTAGAATGTCTGGTTTGCCAAAGCTGGCTAGCAAATATTAAAAGTTCACACCAGTCGTATTTCAGCCCTTCATATTAGATATTGTATCTCAGCATTTGCTGGCAGCTGTTGTAATATTTTGCAGCTTTAATTAAGTTGATAGCAAGTAACCCCAGGCTCCTCTATATATTGAGCTATTTCAGGAAATGGCCGTTGGATCAAAATGATCAGTTTTCGAATATAACCGATGTTGCTTGACATTGATTTGACCCTGATCAAACTGGACCGTAGAATTTCATAAAAGTAATTAACCGCTTAACATTATAGCACTGATCACACAATTCCGCAATATACTAATAATTCTGGGTTTTATTTGTCTTAGTCCTGGCTGAGGCTTTGAACTATCTTCTAGTCATTTCCCATGTTCTTCATTAAACACAATTTGACTTTCCCTCTGTACTAATGTTACATACTAACATCACTTAAACCATGTCACATGCAGAGCTTCATAGAGGACCACAGGACGTTGCTGCAAAGTCTTCTGTAATAAAAGCAATGGGATATTTTCAATTGAAAAGAGACCAAGTCGTTTTTTAGTGTTTTTTTTCCAGCCTCCAAAGTTATGTCATCAAATTAGTTAATTCTATTGTTTTAATAGTGATTTTAGCGTTCGTATTGTGGCATTAAAGAAACTTCAAATGCGGTCCTCTAGCATTAGTGTAGAAGCCTTGCATGGAAATGGGTGACAGAATTTCTCCAGATATTTGGATCAAATATGTTCCACAGCTGACACTGCCATATATTTTGCTTCATTGTGTAGCTGAATACCTTCATTTTCTTGGTGTCTTGGTAATCCTGCTCATATTTCCTCCCTAAGCTAAGCCTCTCCCTGCATCTGCGTTCGGTTAGACCCTCTCCCTGATATCACAAAACAGATGGGAATGTGTTTTGTGCTGCTTGATTGTGTTATAATGTTGATTTGAATTTGTTGTGATTGCACCTCTTGCCCAATCACCAACCCAAAAATTAGTACCACTACAAAATCAACCAAGTCGGTTGGGGCTGTGTCTCTGAGACTTCCTCATTTCAGAGTGGAAGAATGTGCTCTGCTAAAGGCTTGAGTTTCAGCACAGGTCATACAATTCGTTTGAAGAACAGTCCTCGCCTCACCTCTACTTTGTGTTTAATGCTCTCAATGCTGGCCGTAAACTTGTCCTTGTGATGTGCATGGCTTCTTCTCCCCCAAAGCTGCTTTGTTGTGCTCACACAAACAGACATTGACATTTAGACACACACACTGGCAAATCTCATATACAAACATATACATGAGCACTTTCTTTTAATCCTCCCACTGTTCACTGATGAAAACGTGCATGGATTTGTGTAAACTGTGCTGTGATTGTGTGATTGTTGTCAGGAGAGAAAGCACTTTTTTTGTGCTTCTTTCTCTTCCGCTGTTGTCCTCTGTAGTGGTCTCAGTCTCTGTCTCCTCCCTGCCTCCTCACCTGTCCCACGCCTTCATCCACATCCTTTTCCTCTCCGACTCCAAACCCCATCCTACCCCACCCCCACCACTTGGTTAAATTTGTGTACTCCTACCCCTTCCTGTGGCACAAAACTGATTGAGGATGACTGGTTCTTTCCTGGCTGCTCCGATCCAGCGCTGGCCAATCGGCAGCAGGAGTTGGAGGAGGAGCTGGCCCAGGCACGAGGGCTTCGCCATCCGAGGGTCAAGAAGATGGGAGACCCTGGCACTCGCAGCTTGCAGGTATGGAAGTGCAGGAATTTGTTTTACAGGATAGGATATGACCTGATTGTGTTTGTAAAAACGATTTTATTGTCTTTTTTTTTTTTTTTTTTAGAGTTGACTTTTTACAAGAATGATATTATCAGAATCGAGTCATAAATCTTTGGGAAATATGTGTTGCTGAATTTGTTGCAGGAGGACCTGGACTTTGATGTGCAGCAGTCATTCCCTGATCCTAGCAGTCCTTCGGGCAACACCACTCCAATGGAGGGAGAGAACATGGGAGGTTGGTGGCCTGAGTACACTGCCTCTAATACAGGTGTGAAACCCACTAGACAGTTTATATTAGCATGCACATCATTTCTGTCACCAAGCATTTGTGTATCTCCATAGCACTATAGTTTGGATTTTTTTACGTTTCGTATTACCATGACTTAACACTTCACAGTGTTTCATCTGAAACATGGATTTGTGTGTATCTAACACATCAACATAGTGCACTCATAGCTTTGGTTGACCTATATTTTTAGTTTGCATTTCTCTTACAGTGAACATTTATTTGAAGCATGTGCGTGCTGGTTGAACTGCCTAGTTTCGGTTCAGTAGAGTGTGCTGCAGTCCTTTTATTGGACACATTGAACTTGTGAGTTGTCTTAAACATGTAGGTGAGCTGAAGCAAGTCTTGGTAAGTATTTGATTTCATGATTATGTGATGTTCTGCCTCCTAGTGTCAGGCCGGGTTAAGGGTTTCTTTTTTGTTTTTGAAAACTTCACATCTGAACGTGTTTCACATAGAATTATTTAATTCTCTCTAAATAAATGTTAATTTCTAATCTAAATTCAATTTTCGAATCACTGCACATACGAAATCCTTAACCTGACTTGTTCAAGCTTTCTATTGTAAGTTTTAAGCAACTGAATGATCATAATCATTTCTCAAAGCTCCTTATTTAAACCATTTTTGCATGTGTGTGTATTGATGACTGATTGTATTGAAAAATACACACTTTTGCAGTGCTTTGGGCTCATGTGTGTTTGTATGTGCACTTGAACAACAGATGGCTTAAGGTCAGTAGTAGAGGAGTTGGAGGTGGAGAGAAACCAGCTTCAGGAGCAAATCATTGCCCTCGAGGACCGCTGTCAGGACCTAGAGGATAGGCTACAGCTGCAAGCCCGGATTGAATCCTTGCAGGTTTGTTGATGTCCAAGTGCTTTTGCAAGCTTTTTCATGTGGTCCTCATCTAAGCAAGAACAGTGCAGGGGAAAAGGTTGCACTGCCTTTTGCTAATGCCCTTGTTGTCTAGAATTACACAGGCTATGACACGCCATGCATGAAGCAACTAACTCAGAGAAGGCTAATCCATTCAGTCTTCGTATGAATTAGTGTTGCTTAGAAATGTTTGTTTGGAAAAATGTGTATAATTAAGTTAAAGCTTACTACATACACTCACAATGTTTTACCATCCTCCTCCAAGCTTCTACTAATGACAGAGAGTAAACAGAGCAGTTGTTAAAGTTAGCAATTCAAGGACTTACAAATCAATGAAATGTGCGTGTAGTTAATTGAGAATCTTGTGCCCACGTACTAGTATTTTGTAACAAAACCCTCTAACACAGGTGACGTTTGATGTAAATGAAGAAGGGAGGCCATTTTGGGTTTGTCAGGTGTGTGTTTGTGTCGGTGTGTTGTAGAGAAACTCCCTACTGCAGTGATGTCTAACGCTTGGGTTGTTCCTGTTTGGTTTTGTCAGACTCACTTTCCCGTGTCCACACAATGGGTGTAGTACATGCACAAATCGAATATGGTCGCCAGTTGACTTTATTGACACAGGGTGTGATCAGTGTGCAGCTTTCTTCCTCTCTCTGTTGATGTGCCTTCAGTTTTAGAGGAGGGGATGTATCAAAAACCGAAAGGGGTGTTTGTGTGCTGTGAAATAACATGCGCTGCGTTCTTGTTTTAATACATCACCTGGCCCATCTTGCATTCTTCATCATTCCTTCTGCTTTTACTTTCTTGATCAAGAATGAGTCTGAGAAACTGCAGGCTCAGTTGGCAACCCTCCGCAGCCAACAGACCAGAGATGCTGAAAAACACCAGCTCCTTGTTACAAGTCTCAACGAGCAGCTCAAAGGGTAAACCAACATACATATGTTGATTTCCCATGTGTAGAAGTAGAGACAAATTCATTAATTTCACATGTTAATTTTAAAAGGTTTGTTACACTTGGCTCGTGTCTGTCTATATGTAGGTCTTATAAGGAATAACAGCCACTCAGCCACTTGTATTCAAACTTTCATCCTTTTACTGTAGATTGAGTGATACACAAGAGTGCCTGGAATCGTCTCTGATCGAGAAGGAGAACACACTTGCCAAAACCTCAGAGAAATTGGAACTTATTGACAGTCTCAGAGATGCTCTTCGGGAGAAGGAGGAGCAGCACAAGGATGTGTCTGATAGACTTCTTCAGACGGAACATAATGTAAGGATTTTAGTTTTTTTGTAATGTGTGGGTGTGTCGTGTCTGTCTGTCTATCTGTCCGTCTGTCTATCGCCACTTGTCTTATCTAATGTTTAAGTGACTAATTTGTCGTCCGCCATCATTATTTTCATAGCTGTCTGACATTACCAAGAAGTGCAGTGCTTTTGAGAAACAGTGCTCTGAGATGAAAACAACAGTAGCAGAACTCACCCAGAAACTGAGTTTGCTCAAAGAAAAGGTATGGTTCGGTTTACATACAAGGCTTCCTCTATATTTTGAGCATGTTTAAATGCATATTGTGACCAGAATAAAAATGTTAACTTTTTCCTACTTCTGTTTGGAATTTTTAGACGCAGAAGCAAGAAGCTATTATAGTCTCTCTACAGAGTGACTTGGATCAAACAAACGATGACCTTGACAAGCTAAACTCCACACATTTGGAGGAAAGAGCTCAGTTAATTCATGACCTTCAAAGTTGTGAAAGAGAGATTGACAACCTCAAAGACATTCTCTTAGACAAAGACAAGGAGATATCTACTCTTTCTGGTAACATAACTGAGTACGCAGAGCAAATCCTAGAGCTGAAACTGGAGATCAGGCATAAGGAAGAGGACCTTGTCCGAATTGAAGGTGCTCTGAGCAAAGCTGAACGTGAAGCCCAGATTATTCGTGACTCCCAGTCATCCGATCAGCAGTCCCTGAATGCCAAGATGTCAGAGCTGATGGAACAGCTGAAGGCCACAGAGGGCGAGTTGGAAAAAGCCAAAGAGGAAAAGAATTTGAAGATGACCGAGTTGGATGCTTTGACTAAACAAGTTAAAGAGGACAGGCAAACCATTCAAGGACTGCATGTGGAAATACAGAAGCTGAGCGCAAACCACCGCAGCCATCTCTCAGAGTGTGAGCCCCTGGTTTCGTCCTTGAAGGAGCAGGTCTCGTTGGGCTGTCAGAAATCACAAGAGTCAGAGGGTCTCCTCTCACAGCTCAAGGACACAGCTGCCTCTAATGAGAAACTAAAAGAAGAACTTCTGGAGAAGGAGCAAAGTTATATAAGAGAACTAAAGTCTTTTAAAGATGAACGAAACACGCTTCTGGCTGAGGCTAACAAACAGAATGATGACCTTCAGAGCCTATCAAAACAGCTTGAGGAACAGGTGGAGCATAAGGAAGAAGTCAATAGGGTAGTGCTAGAAAAATCAGAAGTCATATCTTCTCTGGAGCAGCAGCTGAAAAATGCACAGGAAGATTCGGAGGGTCAGATGGTAAAACTGAATGCTGAGCTTAAAGCCAAAGATGTGGATAAGGAAAAGCTTGAAAAGGAACTTGCAGCAAAATCTGAAAGTATTTCCAAGATAAAGGTGCACTTGAAGAATTTGAAAGCAGAAAAACAGAAATTGCAAAGAAATATTGAGGAAAAATCTCAAGAGAGCAAAATTCAGAAGCAACAACTGGATGACGTGACAGGAAAAATTGAAACCTTACTCAAACAAAACAGTGAAATACAACTGCAAGTGAACAGTCTAACAGACGACAATGGGAAACTCCATCAGGAAATTGAAGAGAAAGTTAAGCGTCTCTCTGGACTTGTGGAAGAAAGAGATACTTTCCTCAACAAAGTGTCTACTTTTGAAAAGCTGCATTCTAAGAATTGTAAAATAATACAGGAGCTAACAAAGCAAAAATACGAGTTAAATCTGAAAGCCAATGACCTGAGCAAGGGGCTTGAGCAGAGCAAACAGTCTGTCACAGAAAGCCTGTTGGAGAAGACGAATGAATGTAATGAACTACAACGATTGCTTCAGGAGAGTCAAATATCATCTTCACAATTAAAAGATCAAGTTGAAAATTTACAATCTCAGGTTGACCACCTTAATATCAATTTACAAGAAAGTGAAAAAAACAGTGCTGAACGGAATTTACAAATTGAGGCTCAACAAACCCAGGTGGTTCAGCTGCAGGAGACCCTTTCTCTTCTTCAGGAGCAGGGAACTGCCTTAAAATCAGGTCTGATGGAGAAGGACACCATGTTTCAGCGGCAAGCAACAGAGTTGTCTTCACTGCAGTCTGAGCTTCAGCAACAGAAAGACTACGTGTCAAGACTCCAGAGTGAGTCAGAGACTCTTAAAGGAGAATGCTCACGTTATAATGAGACCCTTGAAGAAAAAGAGGCAACACTGAGAACCATGACTCAGGATTGCCAAAGCCATACAGAGGAGCTGAACAAAAGGATTGAGTCTGTGGTTTCTCTGAGCAGTCAGTTAGGCACTGTTCATGAAAACAATGTAAAGCTGGAGTCTGATTATGTCTCTTTGAAAGCCTCACTAGATATGCATGTGTCAGAGAACAGTACTTTGAAAGAAGCAGTGGCTCAGAGATATGCTGAAGTTGTTGCATTACAAAACCACGATCAGGCAGCGATGGTACAAAATCAGCAGTTGCGCTCTCTTTATGACAACAAAGAGAAGGAATTGAATGAACTTCAACAAGTGGCATCAGAGCTTAATAAAAAGGTTGCCTTGGTAACTGAGCAAAATGGTAACCTTGAGTCACAGGTGTCTAGTCTATGTGAGCAAAGTAGAAAACTACAACAAGAAAATGATGACGTATCAAAACTGCTCTTTAGTGCAGGTGAAGAGAGCAATACTTTACAAAATAAATTAAGTGGCCTAGAAATGCAACATTCGGAAAATCGCAAAATTATAGAGGGTCTGATGAAGGACAAAGAGGAATTGTCCTTACGAACAGAAGAACTGAATAATGTTCTTGAGCAGAATAAACAGTCCACTTCAGGGAGTCTGTTGGAAAAGACAAGTGAATGTAATGATCTGAAAAAGTCACTCGGTGAAAGAGAGGAGACAGTCATCAGTTTACAAAGGCAAGTGGAATTCTCAGACTCTCAGGTTAATAATCTCAAAGACACTCTTTCAGAAAAGGAGAGGGTTTGTGCCGAACAAAGTACACGGTTGCAGACCTATTCGACCCAGGTGGCTCAACTGCAGGAGACCCTTTCTCTTCTTCAGGAGCAGGGAACTGCCTTGAAATCAGGTCTGATGGAGAAGGACACCATGTTTCAGCGGCAGGCAACAGAGTTGTCTTCACTGCAGACTGAGCTTCAGCAACAGAAGGACTATGTGTCAAGACTCCTGAGTGAGTCAGAGACTCTTAGAGGAGAATGCTCACGTTTTAATGAGACCCTTGAAGAAAAAGAAGCAACACTCCGCAACAAGATTCATGAGTGCCAGTCCATTACTGAAGAACTCAACAAGAGAAAAGACTCTATTGTTTCACTTAGCAGTCAGTTGGGTAATATGAATGAAAATGTTGTAAGGCTAGAGACTGAAAATGCAGATTTTAAATGTTCTGTGAAGAATCACATATCTGAAAATGCCAAGCTAAAAGAGGAAGTGCAGAAGACACAAGATGAGTTGCTTGACCTTAGAGACACTATTCAAGCCCTGAATGAGCAAAACGGTAAACTGAAAGCTGAAATCCAGAAGACTGTGGTGGAGGCATCAGACAAAATGAAAGAGATCATTAACATCAAGAATGAACTTTCTGTTGCCAATAAATTTAAAGAAGACTTGCAGTTAACGTTGCAGCAAAAAGAAGAATCATTGAAACAGCAAGACATGCTTATTAACCAATTGCAAGCCAAGTCTAATGAGGGTGAGGGTGAGATAAACCAGAGAATGGAGACTATTGTCGTGCTGCAGAAAGAAACACAGAGTTTGCATGTTGCTCTGCAGAGTAAAGACACCCTCTTGTTTGAGAAGGAAAGAGACCTCACTGTGCTCAAGGATAAGTTAACATTGGAGTTAGATGAATCGAAAACTCAGCAGAGTAAAATTAAGGAGGAGCTACACAGTAAGTCAGAAAGGACCAACCAACTCAATGTAAGGGTAGCAGAGCAGGATGCCCAACTGAAACAGAAGGTGGATGAGTGTATGATTTTGAAAGAACAGGTTTCAGAGCTTTCAGATTCAAATTCCCTTCTACAAATTCAGGTTGAAACTTTGACCTCAAATTTGAAGGAAAATGAGCTAGTCATTCAGGATGTAAAGAGTGCATCCTCAGCACACAGCAACAGCCTAAATGATAATTTCAAAGCCAAAGAGTCAGAATGTGAAAGCTTAAAGGAACAGGTATCCAGCCTCAGTGAGTCAATAGCAAAACTGAAAGATAACCTCAGTGCTCAGACTTCAAAGATGTCCTCACTTCAGTTAGACCTTGAGGAGAGCAGGACATCCATAGCTGAACAGCGTAAATGCATTGATGATCTGCAGAGAAGAGCCGATGAGTCAGCCCTTTTTAAGACTCAGTTTATGGAGAGCACTGAGCAGGCGACTGTTTTGCAGAGACAGATCCTGGGAATTACCAAGGAGTATGAAAACCTTACAAAGTTAGCTGAGGAGAGACAAAGTGCCTTAATGAATCTACAAGAAAAGTTTGCATCTCATTCTGAGGAGCTGCAAATAGTGAAGACGTTGTTGTCTCAAAGGAATGACGAGATCTCAAACCTCAATACAGCTCTTACAGAAAGCAGGGAAGCTACTGTCTCTGCTGAAAAATGTGTCATCTCTCTCAGGCATGAGACTACTTCCCTCCAAGATGAGTTGCAACAGCTGAGAGCTTCCAATGCTAACCTTTCAAAACAAAAGGATGAGGCCCTTTCAACTCATGAA
Source organism: Clupea harengus (assembly GCF_900700415.2). Lineage (NCBI taxonomy): Eukaryota > Metazoa > Chordata > Actinopteri > Clupeiformes > Clupeidae > Clupea > Clupea harengus. The sequence goes on from NC_045157.1 coordinate 22,985,330, forward strand.
AGAAGTTCCATGTCATTAACTGTTGAAATAGAGAAACTGAAATCACAACACCTACATGTGGCTTCACAGGTCAATGCACTGACGGAGAATCTTGAACAGCGAGAGATGGCTCTTCATGCAATAAATAGTCAGTACTCTGCTCAGGTAAAACGATCAGAAAATTTAGTTTCAGAGTTGGAGAAGTTAAGTGATCTGAACAAAAGCCTTCAAGAGGAAATGGAACGCACAAAGGAAGGTCTACAGCAGAAGCTTGATTTATCCACCAGTGAGAGGGTAGAGTTGGAGAAAGTGGTCAAGAAGCTGTCAGTTGATAAAGAAAAACATGAAAAGAGTCACTACAACCAGATCCAAGTGATGGAGGAACAGTTGCAACACCAAATCCAGCAGCAGTCCTCTAACATGAGTGAAGTTATGGAGAGCATGAAGTTGGAAAAGGAGCATCTCCAGGTCCAGGTTAGTGTGAAAGGTGAAGAACTCACCGGATTGAAATCAGAAATTCAAAGAATTGAACAAACTCTCCAGGAGTCAGAAAAGGAATGGCTGTTTGTCCTTGATAGAGAGACACAAGATAAGAATTCCTTCAAAGAGAAATTAGAGACTCTTGAGAATGAGATTATGTCTAAAGATAGCAAAGTACATGGTTTACAACAGGACCTAGATCATTTGAATGAAAAGTTGGGAGAGGCAACATCTGCTTTAAATGTTAGTTCAGAAAGGCTTAAAGAGAAAGAAAGTGATGCATTGACAAGTAAGAGTAAGCTAGAGGAATTTTTAAGCACTGTACAAGCAAAAGATAAAGAAACTTTAGATTTGAGGAATGCTTTACAGGACATGGAAAAAGAGTTGAGAAAATTAGAGTGTAACAAGCAGTCTGCTGATGAAAACCTATCTGAAATTACACAAACTATGTCAGATCAATTCGTTGCCATTGAAGAGGAAAAATCAACTCTACAAAACAGAATTAAAGAGTTGCAAAAGAATCATCAGTCTGAGGTAACCCGGCTGAGAGAGGAGCTACAAAGTCTTTCAGTACAGTTACAGCAAAAACAGCGGGATCTGTCAGAAACAGAGAAGCTGTGCAAAAAAGGGAAGGAGGAACTTGTTCTTCTGCAAGACAAGATGCAGAGTCTTCAGCTGCAACTCCTTACAGATGCAGAAAATCTGAAAGAGGCAGGTGTTAAACAGACCACTTCACTGAATGAAATTCAACACAAAGATGACAAGATTAATTGCATGAACATCCAGATAAGCCAACAAAAGGAACTGATTACTGGACTGAGCCAGCAGTTAAAAGATAAAGATCTCTCTGTTACACAAGTACTGACAGCTGCCTCTAATGAAAGGATGAAATATACTGAAGAAAAGAACAGTCTTCTTACCCAAATTGAAAGCCTGGAAAAATCTCAGAACATCACAATCAAGGAGCTTGAGGATGTGTCGAATTGTTTAGAAGAAACCAAAATACACATGTCTCTTTGCCAAAATGAAATTAAAGATAAAGATGTAGAGATAAAACATTTTGTTAAAGAGAAGGAAGAATTGAAAACAGAGTTTCAAAAATTAACAAAAGACAAAGAAGCAATGAAAAAGAAGCTCCAAGCAGCTTTAGTTGTCCGAAAAGAGCTACTTAAGAAAATTGAGAATTATGAACAGCAGAGGACAGAAGATTTAAAGATGTCAGATTTACAGGATAAATTTCAAGAACTATTGTTACAAAGTCAGACTGCAGAAACAGAGCACAAAGCCCTCGTTGATTGTTTACAACAACAGCTAGAGTTAAAAAATACGGAGATCCTTGAATTTGCTCAGGTAGTGTCAGGAAAAGATGAACTTATAAAGCAACAGGAAAAACATATTGAAAGCTTAAGAGGAAGCTTACAAGAGCAAGAGGTCAGTTTAACAACATCTCATCAGACCCTTGAGGAAAAGGGAAAAGCCATTGAGAATCTCAAAGCAAACATTAGCGAAAAAGAGCAGAACAACAGTGAATTGTTGATTAATGTTGAACAATTAAAAAGAGAAATTGAAGAAAAAGAAGAATGCTGGAGAGATCAAGTTGAGGGTTCCAAAGTCTCATCAGTAGCTGCGGAGAGTGAACTGGTTAAGGTGACGCAGGAAAAGGCTGTTCTGCACAGGAAGGCACATGCTGCACTGTTGGCCCGGAAGGAAACCATAAAGAAGGCCCAGGAGAGTGAGAAGAAGTACATGCAGGAGATCTCAGAACGAAAAGATGACTTCGAAGCTCTCCTTGAAAAGCACTGCCAACAAACAAATGAGCTTAATGCAATGCAGTTGAAGTATGAGGACACGGTTAAGGAACTAGAAGAAAGCAGACATGTTTCAACCTCTCTTCAGAGTAAACTAGAGAAGTTAATTGAACAGAGGGACGATGTTCTACAAGATCTACGACTTGCCCTAGATGGCAAAGACAGCCAGGCTATAACTGCACAAACATATATTGAAGAGATGAAAGTCATTCAACATAGTTTAGAGAAGGCTAATACAGAGATTGCAAGAAAGGATATGACACTGGTAACACTTGAAAAGCATTCAACAGAACTTGAAAACTGTCTCAGAGAGATCAAAGAAATAACTGACCAGCTTGAAGAGCAGAAACAAGAGATTGAAAATCTGCAGCACCAGAACCAGCATGAAAAACAAATAACGATTGAACAGCAAAGTCAGTTACATAAGTTGCAGTCTTTGAATGAAGAATTACGGCAAAAGCTTAAGGAGTTGGAAGATGAAAGAGAAGAACAGTCCCAGGAGTTGGAGAACTTTGCTAGAAGACGCAGTGAGGAACAAACTCTTGAGCTTGAAACTGCACTGGCCAAGAAATCTGAGGAACTCGAGTCTGTCCAAAATTCCTCAGTTCAAACACAGATGGAGCTTGAGAGAGTACATTCACAATGGTTGACATCTCAAACGGAGGTAGAGAGTTGCAAACTCCTTATTGAAAGCCTACAGCAAGAGAAAAACACAGTTTTCAAGGATTTGGAAAGAAATGAAAAACAAGTCACCATGTTTGAATCACAGCTTAAAGAACTGCAAAAACAAAATTATGAACTTTTGCAGAAAATCGAGGCCATGGAGATAAAGCAGTCATCAGACATTGAAGTTGTTAAAAATATGGTTGAAGAATCTCTCAAAACATCTTCTGATCCACTTGATGTGAACCTTAATGGAAAGGATGCAGATCTGCTTGCCCTCCAAGCTGTTGTCACTGAAAAAGATGAGCACATATCTGCCCTGGAACAGCAACTACAGAGGCAAATCCACCTCCATGAGCTTGCAATGAACAAGATGAGGACTGAAGTTAATGAACTCCAGCAAAGATCAAGACAAGTTGGAGGGAGTGAACAGGCAAATGAAAATAAACCAAGTGAACAACTGACAAAGAAATTACAAGCTGCTTTGATCTCTCGTAAGGAAGCATTGAAAGAAAACCATACTGTCAAAGAAAAAAATCAGGCATTGTCGTCAGAAAATGAAAGAATTCGCACAACATCCGCTGGCCTTGAACATGCTGTTGCTGAACTAAGACAGCAGAAGACAGATCTGGAAACAACTTTATTCTCCCTCCGTAGTGACAAAGAGCAGGTTATTGCTGAAGTAGAGCGAGTGTCAAGTGAAAACCACAGTCTTTCAGCAGCTTGTGGCAGCCTTAAACTTACAATAGAGAGCATCACACAACAGAAAGAAGCATTCTCATGTCAGTTAGAGTCTCTGAAAGATTCTCAAACTGTAGAGTTGTCAGAATGGAAATCAAAGCACACAGAGCTGAAACAAGAGTATGAGTCTCTTTTGCAAGCATATGAAAATGTTGGTAGTGAAATGGATAAGATGAGGCAGCTTATGGAAGGGGCCAGAAGAGAGAGACAGGAAGCCATATTGAAAGCCCACAAAGCTGAGTCAGAAAGACAAAACCTTGAGAAACAAATATGTGAGGTAGAGGAAGAAAATGAGAAAATAAAAGACAAGATGAGGAAGTTTGCAAAGGTCAAGCAACAAAGAATGGAAGAGCTTGAGGAGGAAAATGCTACAATCAGGCAAGATCTTAATGAATATAATGAGAAGGAAAAATCTGTTGTGGAGCAACTCACAGTAAAGAACCAGCAACTGGAAGCAGAAATGACCCTCCTGAAAGATTCATCTCAGGAACTTAGATTGAGGTTTAATGAAATACAACTTGAAAACCAAAATATGGCCAGGGAACTCGAAACGGCTAGCTCTTCATTGGAAAAGTGGCATGATGAATCAAAAAGTAGTGAGAATAATTTGCAACTTCAGCTCAAAGAGGCATTCAATTTGAACAATTCTTTGACAGCACAGATTGAGGCAGAAAAAGCTGAAATGGTGGCACAACAAGAAATTATTGAGGCAATACAGAAAGAGAAAGTAAGCCTCTCTGAAAAGTTCCAACAGCTGCAGATGGATCATGAAGCTGAATTGAAAGAAAGAGACAAAACTGTGTGTGAACTAAATGAAGTTGTAAATAGGAATGGACAAGAAACCATTAGCCTCAACGAGAAGGTTAGAATCTTAGAAGATGACAAATGTTTATTGCAAGAAGAGCTGGAAAATGCCCAAGAGATATCCGACAAAGTAAAGAATGAGAGTGAGTATTTGGAGACTGTACTCCTCAAAAATTCAGAAAGAATTGATGAGTTGACTCAAATGGTGAATGTATTACAGTCACAAAATTCCCATCTAATGACACAGCTAACAGAGAATAAAGAGGAAAAGGCCAAGGCACTCAAAGAGAAAGAGGAACAGCACCTTAAACTTGTTAAAGCGTTTGAGGAAAAGCTGAAGACCGTCCAAAGGGGTAGTGAGGGCTCCAAAAACATTAAGAAAGAGCTTCAAGAACTCCTGAAAGAAAAGCACCAAGAGATCAATCAGCTCCAGAGCGATTATATCAGATACCAAGAGTTAATTCTGAATCTTGAACGATCTTTGAAGAATTCAAACTCTGCACAACAGAAAATGGAGAAAGACTTGGAGGAAAACAATAAGACCATAACTGAAATGATGGAACAAAGGAAAAAACTTGAGGATGAATTGTCAAATCACCAGAATTTCGTTGGGGAGGCCAAGACACGCTTGGCAAGCTATGATTCTGAAAAAGATCAGTTACATCATGAACTGGAGCGGAAAAATGAACTCTTCCAATCACAGATGAAGGAGAAAGAAGGGGAACTGGGAAAAATTATTGACCAACAAAAGTCTATTCATAAGGATAAGCTAATGGAACTTCAGAGAAGAATTGATGAGTTGTTACACCACAATGAGAAGGAGTCAGAAGTGTCAGTTTTGTTGAAAAGCCAGGTGGATCACCAAGATTTACAAATAAAAAGACTCACAAGAGAGTTGGAGACTAATTCTGCAAAGCTTGCCGTCCTCTCTGTTAAACCAGATAGTGTTGAGCCATTAAACCATTGGAATGATATTTTCCAGAAATCGTTGCATGACAAGGATGCTCAGCTCCTTGAGCAAAGCAATGTTATAACTAGACTTCTTGAAGACGGCAGGGGCAAAGGAACGACAATGAGTGAAATGCAGATGACCATTAAGAGGCTTGAGAGGGCCTTGAATGATTATACAGTAGCATCTTCAGCACAACAGAGACAGATCATTGTGATGAGTGCAAGCAATACAGAACTCAGCCAAAATGTAGAGTTCTTCAATAGACAGCTACTAGAGCAGAGTGCACAGATTGAAAGGTTCGAAAGTGAGAAAACGTCACTAAACAGACAACTGTCTGACAAAACGGATTCATCATCTCAAATGCAGTCGAATCTGGAATATCTAGAAAAAAACCTGTCAGATGCAGAGTCACAGCTTACGTCAGTGAAATCTCAGCATGACAAGCTGTTAGCTGATTTTGAGAAACAGGAGGCTATGTTGTCTCATATGAAGACACTACTTCAAAATAAAGATGCAGAGATCTCTTCACTGCTGTCTTCCAGAGATGGACAGATGTCAGGTTACCTGGAACAACTGCAAGCAAATCATCGAACTCAGGTGGAAGGTTATGAGGAAAGGTTAAATGGCCTTTACAATGACCAAGTGAAGACACAGCATGAATTCCGAAGGCTGGAAAGCAAGGTCAAATCTCTACAGGGAAAGATTGACCGGTCCATTCAAGAGAAGGAGCAAATGGCTACACAGATGGAGACATTTAAGAACTCTATGGCGTCCCTTCAAAATGAAAGAGATCGTTTGATGTCAGAGCACCGCACACTTCAGCAGACTGTTGCAATGCACAAAGAGAGTTCAGCTGAAGGAGACTTGGGTCCCTCGAAGGGTCTAAAGGGAGAAATAAAGACTCTTCTTCACCAGATGGATGACCTGAATTCAGAAAATGCCATGCTCAAAGCACAGCTGATAAGATACAGGGAAGACTTAAACCAAGTACTGTCTCTAAAGGACAACCAACTGAAAGAGCTTCTCAGAAAGCAGCAAGATTCTATTAAAAGCCTTGAAACCCAAAAGGTTGCTGTTGAAAAACAGCATCGTGAAGCTGTTTCACAACTCCAAGTGGAAGGTGAGACCGTTCAGGCCTTAAAAACTCAGAATTCCAATCTCCATTCTCAGGTTAAAGAACTTGAAGCTAGTATAATAGCCTTGCATAAAGAAATATTAGAGTCAGACAAAGGCAAAGTAATTCATGATTTGCAGCAAGCTGTTGCAGCCAAAGCTTCTGAATGTAACAATCTTCAGCAAAAAGTCTTTACTCAGAAAGTTGCTGCAGATGACCTCAAACTGACCCTCGAGCAGCTCAAGAGTGAGACACAGACGAAACTTAGAGAGGCTGAAAGCATGTACAACTCTGAGAGACAGGCAATCGAAAGAAAATTGGGTCTCATGAGAAACGAGAGGGAAACGGCAGAGCAGAGGGTGGCAGAGCTAGCTAGGGATCTGATGCAGACTGAACAGGTGTTGTCTGAATCCAGGAATCAAGGCAAGGACTTGAAGTCTCAGAATGAGTCTCTAGGTAAAGCCATGGTGGCACTGCAGAACGACCGTGAGCAGCTCATCGACAACTTTAAAGTTCTCCAAAGTAGATACAATGCTGAGCTCAGAGAAATGACAGCTGCTATGAACAAGATGGAGTGGCAGCTCAGAGATCTCACATCTGAGTTGACTGCACTTACTACACAGAGGAATGTGTTGGTCCAGGAACTCCAGGCTTTGGAAGGCAAGGACCCACAGTCTCAGCTTACTGACTTGGTGAATGACTTAACACAAACAATATCAGAGAAAGAAGTGGAGCTTCAGCAAGTCTCGCTGGAGAACAGTTCATACAACAAGCAAGTGGCAGCATTTTCCAAAGCAATGGCGAGTTTGCAGAACGATCGAGACCGTCTAATCGAGGAACTAACTGGAGCTAAGAAAGCATTAGATTCAAGGCAGCAGTCAAGTCCTGATACAGTTGGAACTTTGAGAGGAGAGAAATGGGAAATCCTTAGTAGAAGTGTCAATACTCTACAGACTGAGAGAGATGGACTGGTGAGTTTCCATCCACTCCATGACCTTTAGGTTGCTTACTAAGATGGTGTGGTGTGGTGTGGTGCACTTAATGTGTGTGCTCTGGCAGCATGCAGCCTAAGGGACAGTGTTTGAGCTTGGTATGGCTTTATTATGCTTGAGCATGGCATTATTAGCTCAGGAAAGCTGTTTGTGATTCATTTAGCTCTACCTTAACTGCACTTTCTCAGTGTAAATGCTTACGTGTTCCTCTCTCTCTCTACAGCTAAAAGAAGTGGAAAACCTGCGGTCTGTGAATGCTGAGCTGGCAGAATTCAGACATAAATATGATGACCAACAGATGATGCTCCAACAAGCACAGGCCTATAGGGCGCAAATTGACCAGAATGTCTCCTTGTATCAAGCAGAATCGGCAGAGCTCAGGTACATTTTTAGACAGGCACCAGTTGCCGTCTTTATTTTAAGAGAAAAGCAAACATCATTTCCTCCTTAAAAAAATGAAAGTGTTTTTTTTTTTTGTTTTTTTTTTTGTCTCAATGTCACTGTTGTGGTTTTGTTGCTATTTTCTTTTTCACATATTGTCCATAGATGAGTTCACATCTTCAGCCTGAATAGCTTGTAATCACTAGAACCCTTTGCATCCATTCAGTAGGGAGCAGTAGTCCCTAACTTGTGTTGCCTCAACCAAAAGTTCTATGATGGATCCATTCCCTAAATGCTGTTACTCTTTATGTTATGCAACAGAGGCCATTGTGGTGTCGTATTTCTGCGCTCAATGGCATGAGGGTATATCGCCCTTCTCCCCCTTGAATAACTCGTGATAAATCTGTCCCTTCCTGATGACAGAAGTGGCATGATAGATAGCCCCCCCTCACCTCAATTCCACATGAACATAGCCTGATCTCCCACCTTGCCCCTTCTGTTCCCTGTTCCCCCTTTGTCCTGGTGGTCAGCTAGCAGATTAATGTTTGACGTTTGGCTTGTTATCCATTTCAGTACCCAAATTTTTATTATCTTTGAAGTATGTCTTAATGTTTGATAGAATGGTATACACTATTTATGTTTTACTCAAGATGGGCACCAATCAAAAATGTCCTTTTTCCTCCCCCTTTCATATATTCCTCACACACATCATAGCAGACCATGTTTAGTAAAGGTCTTTATAGTGGGGCTTGGGAGGAGTTTCAGGCTCTGTGTGTCTGTTGTGGGCTGCGGTATGTCTGGCATGGGATATTGACAGGAGCAAATGGGAGCTCTTTTAAAGGTCTTGCTGTACTAGGAAGCAACGAGTCTTCCAAACCACTCTTTACCACAGAATGGCCCTGTTTGTTAGAAAGGCGTATCAGGAAGTTGCTTTAACCATGCTATCTTCTCTCCTAGGGCTGACAACAGCAGGTTGCTATCTGAGGTTCATACACTTAAGGATCAAGCCCGGATTGCCCAACCCCTTTATCCATCTAAGGTAAGTGACTAGGTGCCCATGTGACTGTCTTCTGGGCTGTCCTTGTATGTACATTGGTGGATCCTCTATGTTTTTCATATCCATTGCCTCAGGAGTCTATGACACTGCTGGGCAAGCATGAGGGTGCAGAGCCACTGTCTCAGCTGCAGGCAGAAAGGGTTCAGCTGCACAGGGACCTCCAGCGCTGCCTCCAGGAGATCCACCAGAGAGATCTGCTGCTCCAGCAGCTCAACACCAAGGTGTTACAACCCCCACTCTGTTCCCAATATATAATGGAGAAAATTGTGTGAAATTGTGTCCTATCATTAGCATATTAACACATAAGCAGTGTGGAAGAGTATGGGTATTCAGTTTAGTTTCAAATCCTATGAGAGGTTTAGAAAATACTGGGGCAACCTTTTCTCATGGTGCACATCTTTCCCTCCGTTTGGCCGTCTCAGCTGGGTCAGGTCATAGAGGAGAAGAGTGGAGTTTCTGTTCAGCTGAAGGCCGTGTCTCAGACCCTGAGAGACACCCAGCTGAACCTGAGCGAAGTGCAGAACCGCTACTACTGGCTGGAGAACCAGGTTCAAACCCAGCAAGCGCCAGCACAGGTGTGTGAATTCCGTGTATGACTGCGTGTGTGTGTGTGTATAATGATTTATGGCCGGGCTGATTGTTTTGAAGTGTTTATTGTCATAAATGTGATGGTGTGTTGTTAAACAGAGCTCATCGCATGTAGAAGTGGCCCCAGGAGCACCGCAGGAGAAGTCCAGCGCCGTCGTGGACATTGATGGAGCTGAAACGGGAGAGCTTAGGAGCAGGTGTGTTTGTGTATTTATGTCCAACGGAGGCTGATGAGGCATGGAAGGCATTCATAGTGCTGTACTTACAAAGTTGCAAACTAGAAGCTATTGAGTTGTAACGGTTGGCAGTGGCAGGAAAAAGTTCTGTGGAGTGCCAATCTGTCAGCTGGAGTTCAAACAGCTAACTAGTATTAGTATTATACTACTGTATTGTCAAGATGGTAGACCATTACTGTGTTACATGGTAATTACCCGGAATACAAAAATAATCCTCTGAAAGACAATGGGAAGGTGTTTTACCGTCTTCATAAAGATCCTCAAAGAAGGAATCAGTGGATTCAGCTTAGGCTCATTGAGTTCATGCATTCATTCATTGGGGCCCTATTAGGGCTGGGCGGTATGACGCTATATACCGTGCAACGGTAGAAATGTGTCTACCGGGAGAGATTTGGCCATACCGTTTCAAACGCGGTATACTCTTATTTTGAAATCCAATCGATTTATTTTTAGATAATGACCTCCAAACTGTACATCATCCCGCTTATTGTACAGTTACTCGCCAAAATACCTCTTTAACGATTCTGTTGCTGTTTAGTGAGTTTAGTTTCAGGTGTTGCGTAGCAACCCATTACTTGCTGACTTCAAGTTACGTTAAATGACCGGACTACTTGCGGAATGATATGATATGAAAGACGTGAATTAAAGCACAAAACCCGTTGCCAATGATGATCATTACTTTTTCGCAGCAGTGAATATAAAGAAATTACAGACCTGCAAACGTTGGGATGGCCCATTCAAATCAACTGAACTTTTTTGAACATTCTGAAGAGCCGTATAATACGATACCTAGTGCAATTTTTAAGCACATGACCTGCAAGGACTATCATGCCTACTTGTTGAGTAATCCTCGACTGTTGGGAAAGATTCTACTGAAAGATCTACTGAAAAATATGGACTGAAAAGTGTCTAGTGTAGCCATTTATTTGCAGATTCTGTTCCATTTTTCTCAATGATGGTCAAATATTAGTAGTTAAAGATGCACTATTTCGATAGTTTAGATTCATTTTCAGTATTTCATAGTGAAGGAGCTGTGGGAGCACAAGAACAGAGAGCGTCTTTGGCGATTATCATAGACGTATGTATATATGTCTATGGCGATTATAACATGGAGACAACTTGTTTTGGTACTCCACCTAGATCATAAACCCTTGAATATAAAAACGACTCAGTGAAATCGGTTGAGAAATGTAAATGTGCTTTTTATGCAAAAAAACCCGCAGCTCCATCGTTTACTTGCGTTTGTTTACAGGCTTCACCTCACCAATATTGCGGCGACGTTCGCACGTCGCAGCAACGGGCTGAAGCGATCTGATAAATAAATCAGATCAAACAGATCATAAATAAATAAATCAGATCATACTGTATAGCCTATGTCTGTGGACACATTTTGCCACCGATGAAGTGTCCTCTTTTTCACAAACTCAAATCTGGTCACCCTACATATAATAAACCGTGATATATACCGTAACCGTGATATAAAATTACAAATACCGTGATAGAAGATTTTGGCCATATCGCCCACCCCTAGGCCCTATGAATGATTTAGCCTGCCTGTTGTGGCCTATATCATTCATGAATTCAATTGAAACCTTTAGCTAGAATATATGCACAGGAAATTATGTTATGGCTTAACAAACGGTTTTAGAAGAAGGGCCGCTAAACTACTCGTTTCAACAGCTAGCCCAAATGTTTTTAGCCACAAAGTTGAACTGACCAAACAAATCTTACAGTGCTTCTTTTTTAAATGAAATCACACATACTTTCCCACTAACAACAGAAAGGCTTTTTATGTTAGGCTATAGGCCTACATTTTACATTTACATTTACATTTAGTCATTTAGCAGACGCTTTTGTCCAAAGCGACGTACAAGGGAGAGAACAGTCAAGCTAAGAGCAATAAAAAGCATGGTGTAACAATAAATACTACTTTACATGAGAATTAGAAAACAACGACCTAGAAAAAAGGAAAAAGAAGTGCAGGAATGTAACTGCTGAAGTGCAAGTTAAGCGCTAGTCAGGTGCCAGTTAGGAAGGGAGGTGCTCTCTGAAGAGTTGGGTCTTCAAAAGCTTCTTAAAGGTAGAGAGGGACGCCCCTGCTCTGGTAGTACTAGGCAGTTCGTTCCACCAACGTGGAACTACAAATGAGAATAGTCTGGATTGCCGTGCTTGCACAGACGGCAGTGCCAAACGACGCTCACTAGACGAGCGCAGCGTCCTGGGTGTAACATTTTATCCCTGATTTGGTCCATTTGTAATGCTCTAGGCATTTATAAGCCTTTAAAGAGCTGCCAGTGTAGACAAAGGGATAGTTAAACAAATAGTCAGCCTATATGTCGGGATACAGGAGGTTGAGAACTTCATGTGGAACTTCATGGGGCTGGAGGATTGCCTTTGTAGTTCTTTAGAATTTAAGTACATTTTGTGAATGTTAAAAGATATCTGTTCAGTGCTATGGTAGGGTACCGATCAGACAGCTGTCTGTTTGGATGTATCTGAGTAACTCACATTACTGATTTAGATTGACTGAGACAGAGCTTCAACTGGACACTGCCCAGCAAAGTGTATCCCAGCTCACTGATAGGCTTGAGGAGGAGAGAGGAAGAAGAGAGGCAGCAGAAGAAGCTCTGGGATTCGCCGATGCAACAATTAAGAGGTGAGCTGAATTGTTGTGGACCTATACTCATTTTTGCTCACAATCCATTGTTTGAGTAATACTAAGGATGATCCTGTCTTTCTGTGTATGCCTGTCTTCGTGTGTGTGTGTGTGCACATTCAGCATGGAAGCCCGGCCTTCTGGATCTCCTCAAAGAGACTTTAGTATCCAGCTTGAGACTGATGATGAGTGGGAGGCCTTAATTCTGGACCCCAACCAACATGTGGTGATGCGCAAGGTGTGTGTGTGTGTGTGTGTTCATGTTGGCCTTTAGTCACTCAGATCCCTGAAAAACCACAAGACACAATTAATGATGATATCCAATGAAGTAAATATAAATTGTACCTGGTACGAAGTCTTGCGTATGTATTTAATTATTTTGTGTGTTTGTTTTTACTTGTGTGTGTGTGTGTGTGTGTGTGTGTGTGTGTGTGTGTGTGTGTGTGTGTGTGTGTCCTCAGATGAAGGGTGGAGTGCTGGCCCTCAGGCGCTGGATCCGTGGTCGGAGTCTTTACTGCTCCAGGATGCTGACCTCCAAGGCCAAGTCCCGCTACCTTTTCCTCTCCTACCTGCTCATACTTCATGTGCTGGTATTCATGTGCCTGAGTGGTGCCCTCTAGAGGAAGTCCAGCACCTTCACACACTACATAAACTATAAGTGTAGCTCTGCCACCCACAAATGCATCATCCTTATGAAACCTGCAGAACGGCTCTGCTTCACGCAACACCTGGACGGAGATTACCCAAGTAGTCAGGAGGTTAACCTGAATGTCAGTTCAGTCATTCTGACACTACGGAATTGCCGCTGGTCTAAGGCATGAATGTTGGGACCAGCCACACGAGTCCCGAGGAAATGGCACTACTTTTTTTTTTTTTTTTTTTTTTAAATGTGATGTCCTCGCATTAAAGCCCCTTGGTTTTTGGAGAAGGGCTCAAGCTCACACATTGCTGCTCAGTCCCCACAAACCACCAGTCCTCACTTGTCCTAGTTTCCCTTCCCAATACACACACCATTTCTCACCGGCGGCTGAGTGGCCGTTAACCTGCCACATCCCCAGCTGCGATGAAGCTATGCACTGAACTCTACCCATTTGTTCATTTTTTGCAGCCCAGCAGGGCCCCCCCCCCCCAGGTTACATTAGATTATGTACCTGCGTAACACTTTAGTGCACTGTATGAGGGTATATCTATGTGTGTATGTAAGAATGCATCTGTACTATATTTAAAAAGAGATGAATGAATGAATGAATGACAGTACAGTATGCTAAGTCCTATAGTGTGTTGGAATAAGTTTAGTGTATAAAAAGGTACAGTTCTGATTTCTGTTGTATGTATTGTAATTGTACGCCTCTGATTGTTTACATGGCAAATCATCTAATAATGCTGTGGCACACAGTAGGCTCATTCCAAGGCTTCTGTGATTCTGATGTTCCTAATTATATGTAAATATGATGTGATTAAGGAAAATGGTAATCTACTGTGTGTTAAAGGAAAACTACTGTGCGCATCCAAGATGTCATATTTTCTACACATGGTCTATTTTCTAAGAGATGAATCATTAGTCAAATAAGGTTCACTTTGAAAGAATGTTTCACAGCTTTTTGCCTTTTTTTAAAGGCTGGACGTGTGCAATAAGGTCTGAGGTCTTGTGTTTTCTTTTTCAGGTGTGTGGTTAAGTTAGTGGCAAATTTTAATAAAATTCTGAAGCATCACTGGACTTTTTGTTAATTCACACGTCATTTGTATAACATTGACAATATTCTGTGGACAGTTGATCAGCATCTGTCTCAAACAGACTCTCTTGTCAAGTGTGGTCTTCTCATCTTTCACGCCATTGGCGAGAGCTGGCAGATCTCCTTTGAAGGCATTGTCAAAGCTCTACCACACCATTCAGATTTCCTTGTGTTGGAATGCCCACCCAACCCCCACCCCACCCCACCACACACTCATCTGCCCACCCCCGAGGTGTGATTGACAACAGAGCAAAAGACAGGCAAGGCCATACCTCTCCAGTCTCACCGAACAGAAGCTCTTTTATTTATAGTGGGACATGCTGGGATGACATGCCTAAAGGCTTCACTATTAACTCCCCTCCAAACCATTGCCATTAAATGTAAGAAATGATCATGACCGTGCTTAATACTTTCACACAATTTCCACGTCAATTTATTTATACACTATTCATCTGGACTTCATATCATCTTCAGTTGTGTGTCACAGTTCAGGATGATCTTCCCCTTCTCTTATTTTCCCTCATTGCACCCTCATACACGACCCCTCATGCAAACAGTGCTCAGCAAACCGCTATTGTCCAACTAGCTGATTAGCACGCCCCTCAATGTCCTTCAAATCAATAAATTACAGTCTAACATTAAACTCCCTCACCGTGTGTGTGTGCGTGTGTGTTGACATGAACCTGTTGTGTGGGAGTGTAAGCCAAGCCTACTCTGCACCCGCCCGTCCTTCCCATGGAGGGCAAAAACATGTCTTGATGAAGAGAGAGGGAGGGCGCTATGGCAAAAGAGACAGGGTGACTGTGTGTATCCTAAAAAGGCCTGGGGTGTGGACTTGTATGGGTACTCATCCATCCATTCGACAGGACGGAGAAGCTCTAGGGGAGGGGGGGTCTGCTATATATTTGTAGACCAGGTGAGCGGTCCTCTCACTCTCTCAAGGGAGCAAAAGCACGTGAGCCTCCTCTCCTAAGTGGTAAGTGACACAAAGTAACCCTACTGCATCCTGTCCATGTTGGAGATAGTGTTTATATTGACCTTTTAAACAAAGGAAGTGGAGCTCCACTTATTCATTTTATTGTCCCAGTTATCCAATTACAGTATTTTAATTACTTGTTGCACCTCGCTTCTTTCACTTTGCTATTTATTTGAAATGTAGTAATGTAAATACCAATTAGACTGTTATTCATTCATTTTGCCTTCTGACTCAGCTGTGACCAAAGCACCTTAGTGCTAATTAGCCTTACTCTTGCATTGCTGTTCTATTCCCTAGATTACCCATTTGTTGTGTTGGGTAGTGATGTCTTTATCACCTTTATGGTAATGTGTGTGTTTGTGTCCTTAGTGCAGGTCTACAACCGTCTGAGTAAAGATGTGTGATGAGGAAGAGACTACCGCTCTGGTGTGTGACAACGGCTCTGGCCTGGTCAAGGCAGGGTTCGCCGGAGATGATGCCCCAAGAGCTGTCTTCCCCTCCATTGTTGGCCGTCCCCGCCATCAGGTGAGTCGGACTTAAGATAACCATCACCGGCTCACTCTGACTGGGTTTCAGATGGTTGTGAAAATGCTCTAAAACGCAGTTTGATCATGACTATATCTGAACTTCAAATGCTCCAATGTCACTGCATATGATATTTTTAGCCCATGGCAGTGAGTGACAACAGCTAAATCTGTTGTGTGTGTGTGTGTGTGTGTGTGTGTGTTTGTGTGTGTGTGTGTGTGTGTGTGTGTGTGTGTGTGTGTGTGTGTGTGTGTGTGTGTGTGTGTGTGTGTGTGTGTGTGTGTGTGTGTGTGTGTGTGTGTGTGTGTGTGTGTGTGTATGTGTGTGTCTGAGAGAGAGAGAGAGAGATAGGGTGTCATAAAATAGCCTTGTCAGTGAATGATGTATTGTTTGGGATCATGCGTCTGAAGGACATTCATGTCACTGGTTCAATGCAGAATGTCAGAATTTCCCTGCAGATTGCCCTTACAGGCTTAAATGTGAAATGTGCCGCAATGTCAGAAGTGAATAAATACATACAATACATGATTCTGAAAAACAAAATGCAAAGTAATCAGAAATACAGGATCAAATATATTCTAAAGCTGACATATTTTGCAGAAACGTTTGCTTAGTGGGTGCATCATGGAAAGATTGGTGTAACTTTGTTCACAGTTTCTACTTCTCCTTCACTTTTCCATGATCTACCTCTTTTTCTTCTCAGGGTGTGATGGTGGGTATGGGACAGAAGGACAGCTATGTAGGAGACGAGGCTCAGAGCAAGAGAGGTATCCTGACCCTGAAATACCCCATCGAGCACGGCATCATCACCAACTGGGACGACATGGAGAAGGTTAGAGCACAGTGAAAGAGCTTACTGACGGTCAATTCACAACTTCTTTTCAAATGACCCGCAGAGACTTGAAGAACCTGTGGTTTCCCCCCTCAGATCTGGCATCACACCTTCTACAATGAGCTGCGTGTGGCCCCCGAGGAGCACCCCGTCCTGCTGACTGAGGCTCCCCTCAACCCCAAGGCCAACAGAGAGAAGATGACCCAGGTGAGTGAACCCTACGCCAGAACCCACCTCAGCGGGTCATGTGTGCCCCTGACTAGCTCCAGATGAGTGAGTCAATGAATCAGTGAGCATACAGATAAAACTCTCTTTGTTATAGACAGATAGATAGATGGATACTTTAGTAATCCCGAGGGAAATTTAGGTTAGTGTGAAAAAACAGGAGGCAAGATAATTGTGTCTGTTGAAGTGAGAGGCGGTTGAGTGACTGTTGTTTCTCTTACCACTCTGGGCAGATTATGTTTGAAACCTTCAACGTTCCAGCTATGTATGTAGCCATCCAAGCTGTGCTCTCCCTCTACGCTTCTGGCCGTACCACTGGTGAGTGTTACGTATTTGTAACGTTCATATTACACATGTTATATTTTCTTAGTCAAAGTACAGTATATATGTAGCAACGCGTGGGATGTTGTGAGTTGTGAACTCATAGTTCCGTTGCTTGACCTTACATTTGTCAATGAGACAGGACAGACTAGCCTCTTAACCTTTCACCCCATGGTAGCACAACCAAATCCTCCTAGCAGTACTGCATGAACTTTGGCTCACATTAGTTAGACAGGCTTAAGTGCTTTACCAGTGATTACTTTTCATTATTGCACTATTTCTATTGAATGCTAACAGCACATAAGGTATAAAGGTCCATGAGGTCCAATGTATTTCTGTGGTATCTAAAATAAATCCTAGTTGGCACACCCACTGAAGCCCCCCTCTTTGTCTGTAGGTATTGTGCTGGATGCTGGTGATGGTGTGACCCACAATGTGCCAGTATATGAAGGCTATGCTCTGCCTCATGCCATCATGAGGCTGGATCTGGCTGGCCGTGACCTGACTGACTACCTCATGAAGATCCTCACAGAGAGAGGCTACAGCTTTGTCACCACCGGTGAGGATACTGTCAGCTGCATGGCGGTCACACACAACACACCACAGTGACAGTTAAAACTATGTCACTCAAACATAGTGAACACTGACAACATGCTAATGTTATATACTAGAAACAAAATGGTAATTATACTCAAGAGACTGGACATATTGAATGTGTTTCAGCTATCTGGCAGTCTATGATAGGTTTCCAGTGAATGCAATATCAACAGCAGTTGCTATTACCAAGAATGGTCACTGTTCAGTGTGGGGTGCTTACATGTCAAGCAGGTGTATGTGTGTCTGTTTGTGTGTGAGAGAAAAGGGGTGGAAAGAGACAGACAGAATGTATTCCAGAAATAAAGAGACAACAGCTCTCATCAGTTCTATTCTGAGACACCAGGAAGACAAGGGTGGAATGCTTGATTGATTGCTTGTATGTACGGGCTGGAAGTCATGTGACACAGGCATGCACCTGTGATCTGCATTCCGTTTAGCGTGGCTGTACTTGCCTGGACATGACTGGTCAAAATGTATGGTGAACTAGTCAACCAGCACAGCCTACTGGCTGAGCTGAAGAACTGCATTTGTTCTAAGTGTGGGGAAGACAGGAGGTCATGTGTGACATGCCTTCTCACGCTTGTTCTGATCTCTGTATACCCCCCCCCCCCACACACATTTATCTGACTTGTAGCCGAGCGTGAGATTGTCCGGGACATCAAGGAGAAGCTGTGCTACGTGGCTCTGGACTTTGAGAATGAGATGGCCACTGCTGCCTCTTCCTCCTCCCTGGAGAAGTCCTATGAGTTGCCCGATGGCCAAGTCATTACCATCGGTAACGAGAGGTTCCGCTGTCCCGAGACCCTTTTCCAGCCCTCTTTCATTGGTGAGTCACATAACATTAGAACCCCTCATGACAAGACTACATTCCTTAGCTCCACAAACCTTGACTTGGAAGACTGTAGACTCCATTCATTATTCATTGTTTCCCATCAGGTATGGAGTCTGCTGGAATCCATGAGACCACATACAACGGCATCATGAAGTGTGACATTGACATCCGTAAGGACCTGTACGCCAACAATGTGCTCTCTGGCGGTACCACCATGTACCCAGGTATCGGTGACCGTATGCAGAAAGAGATCACAGCCCTGGCTCCCAGCACCATGAAGATCAAGGTACAGAACCTGAGTCTTTGCCTGCATGTCAAGATTTGTAATGATGTACACATAGAGAGCTTTTGGAATCTCTCTCAAGCATTGTTGCATACACTAAGTGATTGTAAGCCTGACCCCTGTGCTTTGTTCTGACCATAGATGATTGCTCCACCTGAGCGTAAGTACTCTGTATGGATCGGTGGCTCTATCTTGGCTTCCCTGTCCACTTTCCAGCAGATGTGGATCAGCAAGGATGAGTATGAAGAGGCTGGACCTTCCATTGTCCACAGGAAGTGCTTCTAAACACACCATGTGTATATGTTCATGTACTTACACACATTTTCTCACATCCTTTAACTTTTAACTTTCATCCACATTATTTCCTTCAAGCTAAATTTCCATTGTCTCCAGTGTCACTCTCCATCTTGATTTTAATTGCACATGTGTTGTCCTCAACCACTGTGAATCACTGTTCATTCCCTCCCTTTTGTTAATCTCACAATAAATACTTCTAATCCCCCAGTTCTGCAGCCTCCTTTAATGACTGAGATGCTATTACACTGATAAATGCCTATCCTCGTCAATGATTTATGTGTCAGTGAATAATGTAGCTATTTCTAAAAATATGTACTGTTTTGTTTATTTCACTGCATTAGACTAGGTCAGTGTTTAAATGTAGATATGCAGAAAATACGTTCATGGTGTAATCTATACATACACTAGCTGTTATCATAGACTGGCAATAGACATGCTCGTTTCCACTCATCCATTGTGTAACCTTGCCCACAATTATTTTATATCTCTATAACAATGTGTAGCAGCTAAACAATGTGTAGGTCTGTTGGGTGAAAATTCACACTCAAGTTTACATCGGACTCCAAAGTATCTTTTTTTCCAATATGCATACCGGGCTCACTCATGTCCTGGCAGACAAGAGAGAGGCACAGGTTCACTCTCATCTTGGAGGATGAGAGAGAGAGCCCAGGCTCACTCCCAGACTGCAGCAGACGAGAGAGAAGCAAAGTTTAACACATCACACAAGGTTATATAGAAAGAAGTGTCGCATCTATTTGCAGTCCTATGCATTTCTCAATCAGCGATTCGAAACCAGGATATGAAGTTTATTTATTTATTTATTTATTTATTTATTTATTGTAGGATTTAAGCCACAACAAAGAGATGAATTTCAGAATAGATCTGCCTAATACATTCACGCCAAGATATTTAAAAGGTTACCTAACACCTCCCACCTATGCCCTGTTTGGTTGACCCCTACAGCCAACTAGGTCTGACCTCCCATCTGACCCCACTCAAATCAGAAGGCGATACTGTATCCAATACCACACTCATTATTTCCCTTGGGTCAACTTGAGGTTACGCCCTCTTATTTAAAATTCCAACGGTTAATTCTAACCCCCGTCTCACATAAATCAATGCGTATTCTGTAAATCCATTCCTTATTCATTAAAAAATATTACTACAGAAGTTAGCGTTCTCTGATGCCAAAGCACTATGTCAGCAGAGATAACCACGTGGTGGGTTTTCCACATCCGAGGTCATCTTGCTATGCTTTTTGCAACGTAATGCATCAGCAAGGCAGAAAAGAAGGACTACTAGTTCTTCTTATCAGCCCTCGCTTACACACACACAGAAGGTACACTTTTAAGCACACATACACAGACGGAAATGTCATGTTTCAGCTCACAAAGGCATATGATTAACACACATACAGTACATACTTGATTAAAGTTAGAGTTTCACATTTCTCTATCAAGGTCAAAAAAATGATGTTCCATAAAAAGGTTTAAAATTGATGTTCCATAAAAAAATTGTTATATTATGTTCCATAAGAATATCCTCTCCCAGATTTCCCACATTTTGGAAACATTGCCATTTCCACCTCTCAACAATAGGAGTCAGTGTTGTCTCATTTTACATCCCACATAGTAATTACGGTATGTTTGTGTGATGTCATGTCAATATAGATAGTACTCTTTTCATTTTTTATAATTTCTTTAATCGTCACTACTATCAATCATGCACCATTCTATTGTTTGTACTGTTTGTGTTTGTGCTTTTAACTGGATATTTGCCACATAACTTATCCTAATATCTTCTCGCTAAAAGATAATGTCCTTCATGGACCAAAAAAATGTCTTTGCATCGACATGAAAGGCTCTCCCCATAATGACTACCTAACAAGCATTTGTTTATGTTTATTTTCCCTCAGTTGTTTCCATTTCAAATCCCCAAGTGAATCCCTAAAAATTGTCCTTGAGGCATATTATTTTCTGTCCTCTGCGCTGCACAACCCACTGGATAACGTTACATTTTAAACACAGTGGTACAATCAAGACAGAAGCCAGCGAAATTAAACAGTTTTTTGTTCCACTTGATCGGTCAACGTAACCTCTTTTTGGCTGAGATAAGCTTTTGATATGAAACGGACTTCTGATAAGAAGTATGTAATTATCCATTCAGAGAGTCCTTCTTGGTTGTGGGAATCCAAGCAGAATGCATTTGGCTTACAGTGAGCAATACAAACTGGGCTAAATGGTGAGAGAACTTGCAACATCCCAGGTCCCTCATAGGGCCCAGAAGCATCGGATGAGTCCATCAGGACCATCAGTGATTGCCAGCATCAGTGAGGTTTGCAGGCAAGAAAGAATCTCACTTAGAGAAGTGAAAGAGCCTGCTGAGAGCCCACAGGAGGTCCCTTGTCTGGTGCAGTTTAAATATAAATGTGCAGCTTTTATTTGGCTAAGATGTCCATTTATTTGGCTGAGTGTGATGTATTTTGTTGGCTTGGAGAAACGGCAAATAACGATATAGGCCACACTTTCAGGATGAATTAAGGTGATTTATGGACCTCAAAAGCTCTGTGATACACAACCACGGAAATATAGTCTTCTCTCTCTCTCTCTCTTTCTATTTCTCTATCTCTCTCTCCCTCCCTCTCTCTCTCTCGCTCTCTCTCTCTCTCTCTCTCTCTCTTTCTCTCCAACCTCTTTTTCCCCCTCTATCTGTGTGTGTGTGTGTCAGTCACTCTTGCGCAATATCTGAATCCAAATCTGTCATGCTGTCATGCATGTCACTGAGCCCATTACAAGGGTGAAATTCTGCATACGGTATGGCTCTGATTGAAGGTCAGGCTGATTTCACACATTTCGCAGGTCAGAGCCATGCTAATGCAGAAAGGGCATCTCTGTCTGTGGGTCTAGCTCTCACTCCAATCCAACAGAGACTTCATCTTCTCGTTATATTTGGGTATCCAGCCTTTTTGGTATAGATTTATAATACTCAGGGAACTTGTTCAGTGTTTATTGTGTATAGATACACATTCTTCAGTCTTCCATAGACTAAAGAGTCTACTAAGTAGATCTGTTTGGTCTACTGGGCAATTACATTAGGGTGGAGATTTATCCCAAACCTCTGTAGCATCCCAACAGCATTCCTCTAAGGCTTTTCTTCAAATCTCGCTTCCCTTTTCCCTCCTAGCAAACGGAATGGAACCGGAAGGGCATGGAAGGTACCAGTGCCAAACTTAGACCTGGAGTTGCTGCTGACCCACTTCCCCTCTCAAAAGACAAATGAAGGTGAGACCATGAGGGAGGCAGGCGTGATTCATCAGCTTTCTCCCGTAGCTGAGAGTGAGGGGATGAGATGGAGTGAAGCATGTTGAAGATAGAAAACGACAGGACGTATAACATAAATGAAACTCCTCCTTCACGAGTACAGAGTGACACAGCAGATCAGTGCAGGATGCAGCTTGGTTGTGGAGTAAAGTATTCTGCGTTGCTGTGCTCAGGTTTTGAGAAGTGCATAGGCTTGGGTCAGTTGAACTGAATACATCTCTCATAGTATCAGGCTGTTGGTTCCACTAATGGGCTACATATCAACATCCCACGTGAAAGAAATCGCTCGAGTTCATGCATTTGAGAAGTCATTTTCACAGTTGATCTACTTGCTCTCAACACCGCTCTCCTCTTTCTTTCTCTCGCTTTCTTTCTCTCTTTCCCTATGCCTCTGTATCTGTCCTCACTCGCTTCTTCCCACCATCTTCACATGTAAAAGTTGCTTTTTTTTTTGCCATGTGGCCTATATTGTGTCCCAGTTTGCAATTAGGTCTTTTTCCTAGTGAGGAGGGGCAACTGACATCCAGATGTAACTTTGCTCAAGTAGCTCTCCTAATGGGTAGCCATTTTAGCAGGTTGGGTTAGGCTGTTGGCAATGTTGTGACACAAAAGAAGAGGTATGGGACACAGAGTTTTCTATGAGGGCTCCCTTTCAAGTTCTGTCTGTTTGCTGAGTCCTCAGAATGCAAAGCTCTTCTAGTTGAAGCTGAGGCTGAACTAGTATGCTAGCTGCTAAGTCTCAAGGCGTGACAGTGTGGTATGTTAACTAGCGTGACCTTGGTCTCTCTGTGCCTCGCACCGCTGAGGTCAGACCAGCCAGGGAGACAGGGTTTGGAATTACTTCTGCTCCACTCTCTGTCTTCCTCTTTTCACCTTGCGAATTGATTTTCAGTTCAGGCTTATCCCTGCGGACATGTCTGGCAGTATCTCCACTCTCACTTCTCCTCTCTTCCTTTTATTTCCATCTCTCACACCCCTCACAATCTTGTGCACTCATGTACTGCCCTGTCTGCCCTAGGGATGTGCATGCTGTACAATGCTGTTTACATATAGAAATGTTGTTCACCAAGCAATTTACACCCCTGATCACCCACAGTAGGGGAGAGTGGGTTAAGATGAGCCAGTGGGTTAGTTGACCCACCACCTGTATCTTGGCAATCATACACCATTTTTGTCATGTGACCCTGAATTTTGTTTGCATTCTCCATTTTCATCTTGCTGTTTTTTGCCTGTCAACGTTTTTACAAATCAGGAATAATCCGTCTCACATCAAAAGTAATCTCAGTTTAAAAATTTATATCAGATATGTTGATGAACTGGCAGTGTGTAATAACATTTGAATTAGCAAAAGTGTAACTCTGGATTGCTCTACTAACCACTTTCCCCTAAATGGTGGCTGTCGGGCAAAATGAGCCGGAGCCATCTTACTCCCTCATGTTTACATGATGTTAAGTCAAAGGTGTTGCATCCAAACAATGAATAATTGACATTATACTTCATATTTAAGATGCAGCATAACAGCTGTCATGCCATGTAATAACAGAGGAAAAAAAGATAGGGGCTCCATAGTCTTGTAGCTCTAGTTTTTGTTTACCTCTTTGTGGATTGCATAAAAGCATCTTGTTTTGCCATTTTTAATAAAATTTTCCATATTTATGTGACATGATAGTGTTTATGCTATGTTATTTTTATAGGCTAAAAAGTTTGCTATTATGCCAAACACACTGTTCAGAGTCTACACTTAAAGTGGAAAACGAATGATCTGTGGATGTTCCTCAAAAGAATAAAAGTTTCATTTAATTTAAATCCTAGAGATTTAAGGCTTTAATCAGAAATCTAGACAAAGGATTTGTAATATTTATTTCATGAACACCCATGAAATCATCAGAATGAGGGATTTAATTATTAATAATTATATTTAGAATTATACTTTAAAATGTGGTTAATACAATAGTTAGTAACTGTTTTCTCAAATGGCACAACATGGGGCAAGTTGAGCCACAAAACCACTTTTTGGAACCCCATATTTTGTTGTCTATTTGAGTTAGGCACACTGCTAAGGTTTCAACTGATGGCACACATCCTGAATGTGTGCTGTGAATATTAATTTTTATTCCTGTCTCATATTCCGTTGGGTACAGGTTGAGTAAGTAAAAACGGCTCATCTCACCCCACTCTCCCCTACACAACTTCCTGCCACGCCTTATCTCTTCTCTCGCTTTCCCTTCACCTCTCTTCTCACCAGCTCCATTACTTTGGGTAACCAAGCACGTAGCGAGGCATGCACTCCATCTTATTTTGCTTGATGGTGTTCCTGTAGTCTCTGCCTTTTCTTTCATTCCCTATCTGATACGACACCTCAGATGCCAGGGTGAGAGTGAGGTTAGAGCACTGATGTTGAGCAAACCCTGAAGGCTACGGAACAGAAAGGCACACAGAGAACCCCTTAAACACTTTTGGGGTGAAGATGATTATTAATCGTGCCAGCGTACCAGAGCTCTGAAACCTCTTAGGTCTGAGATTATTAGATCACAATTGATCATTATGCGTCTTTATTATTTATCATTTGCAGATAAGGCATAACAAATATGTAATACATCTCACATATTATCTCACACATCCTTTTCCATGTTTATAGCTCAGTATGTGTTCATTTTATATTCATATCGAGCTAGTTATTTGTTCCCTTTCTCTCTAGAAGAAAGTGAACAAGGTTTAGGTGGTTGGGTGGTTTGAAATCTCACCAACATTACATTTCTGACTAATGTAATAACATTTATGCTCGTACTGTATGTCACATGGAACTAAGTCTATACTTAGAGGAAGTTAGAAGGAATACAGCAGAGGAAACCTCATCCTCTCATACCTCTATTACTTCTTTTGACCCTTTACTTGAACCATTTTTCCCATTTTAAAAGAACGTATCACTATATCAGCATCAGAAAGTTTTATGCATTATTCAGAATGGTAGGTAAACATTTGGTTTGGTTTTGGACAAAGGAGTACTGATGTAATTCTTAGTCCAGCGTAAGAAGTTGTTCTTGTACGTGTATGTGAGCTTTTTTGTCAGAGACCAAATATCAGTATTTAACTAACCAGTACCTTCATGTGCATTATTTCATTTACAGTGCATGGACGTTAAACTATGTTGTTGGTAGCAGTTGGCTATAAGTAGCAGAATGAACAGTAATTGCTTTTATATGTAAATCAGAATTAGTTGCAACTGAAGTCACAATCTGAGATGACGTTCCTAGCACTTGTTCCGTTCATTAAAGCATTGAGATGTTTGCACTCTGTCATTGATCATTTAATGTGTGCAGCTGCTCCAAACTCTCAGTTGGCCTCAAACACCAGCTGCTCCACAGGTAAACAGCCCTGCTGTTTCATTTGGACTGAGGTGGACCTCATGCCATCTGTGTGATTACGGTGTTCAGATGCAGCTTTCAGCCTCTTTTCCCTCGCAGAGGACCCTCACACACCACCGAAAGCTAGGTCCTTCGAGGATTCATTCACACTTTACAGAAATAGTGATTCAGATAAGGATGGAGCCCTTTCTTTTCTCTTCTCTTTTCTTTGTGTTCTGCTCACTTCTTTCCTTGTCCTCTTATCATTGCTTTATCATTTTGGAGCATGCTGCCTGGCATGCTCTGCCCGTTACTATGGTGATGAGATGATTGAAGTGTGGATGAAATGGGGCTTCCTGGAGAAAATCCCAAGTCTGGCCGTAGCAACTGTGAGACGATCAACTGAAATCTCAGATAATATTCTCATCCCAATATCAATATTGTGTTTATGATGTGCTGTATCTCTCAGCTTCAGCCAGCTGGGTTTGTATTTTGGGAAAAAGCAGTCATAACATAGATCTTTGTGTTTCATTTTTATATAGAGTAAGGCAGGTAAGCCATCCTGCTTTGAAGGGTGTCTTAAGGATTGATACTGACAGATTGTCAAATTGTCTGATTGACTAGCTGACTCTCCTAAGCAGCAACGACAGATAACTGTAAAACGTGTAATGAAAAGAGGAGGTAGATAGATAGATAGATAGATGGATACTTTATTAATCCCGAGGGAAATTTAGGAGAGAGGAAGAAGGAAGGAAGGTGTGGAAGATATTAAGAAAGGAACCACAGTGGGTTTTAAGAGTTATATGTTAAAGGTATAGTCCTTGATTACAATCCATATTCATTGAATTCAGTGAAATTCTAGTGTTCCTCTAGATTTCCATCCGATACGGGTGCACAGAAAAAGTCTGGTGTTAGTGCACAATTTCAGCTCTGTAAATGGGAAAAAACAAAGTGGTTCAGACCGAGCAAATACACTATTCCAGCCAATCAACACATTCGTTCAGGTTTAGATTTGAGCTAAAAAATCAACAACCTTTCACCAGAAATGAGGACCGTACCTGAGAGGGAATATGGAATACTGGAGAGGTGAGATAGAGGGAGAGAAGGGATGAGATGAAAGCTGTTTGTGTGGGTTTGTGTCTAGTTCTGTCCCTGGAGGCTTGCACAGATGCAGCCTGTGTATTACCTTCATGAACTGTTAGGTGAACACAGACATGGTGCATTGCCTCTAAGTACACACACACACACACACACACACACACACACACACACACACACACACACACACACACACACACACACACACACACACACACACACACAAACACACACACACCCACACATAGGCATTGACCTGATCTTAAACTTTAACATCCCATAATTCCTTGACTCTGAGGGACATATTGTTCACCACTTACTTACTTCACCTAATACATCTTTTACTGAATCACTAACAGTGACTCAAACCCTCAAATTTCATTTTCTCCTGTCTGCTTAAACAGTGGCATGTGGGGGCATCTAAAATAATAATAATCCAGGCATTTTCCCCAGAAGCCTCATTTTGATGACCCACTGTAATATACAATGATCTTGGTGTAATAGCGCTCTTGGGGAATGAAGTCTTACACAGAGCAGGAAATCAAGGTGACCAAGGTTCATAAAATAATGAACGTTTAGTTTTTCTCCCACCAGTCTGTTCAATATTTAATGTGTTTATTGCATTTGCTTGAATTCAGTAACAAGACTGAAACACAAAAGTATGTAAGTCAACAGAAGATTTCTCAGGATCTGTGTCTTTCAGTGTCTGCATTTGGCTGCAAATGAAGATACATCTTCTGATCTTTCAATTAAAATAAATTGCATTTTAGTACTATAAGGTAATCTAGATTTAACATTTGATACACAATCAATTAATTAAATGGTCTACATCACTGTCAGAATGAGACATGTACTGAATACGATTGTTACACAAACCCACTTCCGAGGGTGCCAATGTGCAATTTCAATTCAATTCAATTCAATTTTATTTATATAGCACCAAAACAATAGAATTGCCTCAAGGCGCTTTACAGAGCCCAGTGCCTGGACCAAATGTTGATTTTAAGAGAACTAAGCTTGCTCCAATGTTAAATAGATGAATCCTTTAAATGGTTGAATCTGAGAATGTTGACTGAATGAATGTTTCTATGGCTTAACTCACCGAGTACTTAGTGTACAGTATAAATGAGTGAAATGGACTGCTTGTGACACATAGCTGGGGAGTGAGTGTTTCTCTGCATGAACTCTTTTCACATTCCTGATGGTAATTGTTTATTTACATTCCTGTACTCCACTGAGTCAAACAGAGTTTATCTGCAGATTACAGGCAATGCTGAAGGAATCTGAACTTCTAGGTATAGATCACAGTGGTAATTACCATATCCATCTGTTTTGTGGGCTGTCAAAACTGAAGGTAGGCGCACAGCTTCAAAATCTAGAAAGTATTCTGTCATTAGTGATGCTTGCAACAGTACAACCCCTCCCCCTACACACACACAACCCATGTGCAATGTAACACATTTTCCATTAAGACATCAGACTTTGCTGGAAATGGAAGTCTATTTTACAAACATAATGAAATGTTTCTCCTTTCAAACCATTAAGGGGTGCATCAATGATTCACGTAACACTGAAACAGTGTTTAGGCTTTGATTATTGCGAGTCCCAACCAATCGCTGGCTTTCGTTCCACCTCGTTGTCATGGTGAGGAAGACTCCCCTGCACCCTCAGATCATGATGGCCTCGATGTTACAGCTTCCTTCCCCCTCAGCCCAGTACTTCCTTCTTATCATTGTTCTGAGATTTAGTTCAATGAGAGACTATATCATTCAAGGCTGTGACTATGGGGCATTTTCATTACGTGACTAAACATTGGTATAAGCTACAGTGGAATTATTACAAAGGAACCTGACAGGTTTTGATATTGTTCTGTGGTATACATTAGTGAAGAAGTTAACTCAGCTCTTAGAGAGTCCTACTAGTGGGCTAAGATAAGAGACCGAATGCCTGCATTTGACATATTTTATACCTTTATTTTCCACTGAATATTAAGCAGTGTTGTGTAATGACTTTAATATAACAATAGAATAGACTAGAATAGGCCACTGTGTGATTTCATTCAGAATAGTGTGAGTAAAGCATGCAGGGTTCCCAACTTTCAGGACAGTCTAGATAGAGTGCCCTGCCCAAACTTTTAGAATTCGATAAATGCCATCAGTGACCAAAAAATAATTTTTTTAAAATCATAGAATGATGGTCTGAGACATAGTGACATTGTAAAAGCATGAAGCTGATGCCAAAAGACTGGGCAACCAAACCCAGAGAATGTAAAAACCTTTGTCTGCAGACATCTACGTATATACACATAACAGGTAACTGCTTTCCAGGTCCTAATTTTTTTAGATAGATTTAACACAGGTCTTCCACCCCCACCACCACCCCAACCCCAACCAACCTCAATATCTTTACACCCTGGTAAGGTTCCAATACTGTTACAATCAATCATAAAACAGAAGATTTACCACAGAAACAAAGTGCACATGTGTGGGTGGCTTGGCTGGTAGGGATGTCACTGTTACTCATTTCTAAGCTTAACATCAGTTCCACAGTATAGGTTGGTTGCCATGGTGAGGGCCATTAATTTTGCAGGAACTCCTTCCTGGCATTTCCAGAGCATTGAACAAGCTCCAGCGGGGAGAACGGTTATGGAATGGGGGATGGATCCAAGAATGGTGAATAAGTAGGAAAGGACCACCGCCCTCACTTGGGACATGACATTAGAGTTTCATGGCATGGTTGGCTCAGCATCAGATGTGCTAGTAAAAGTAAACAGCTCAATGTTAGCACACTGGGAAATGTCCCAAGTTTTTTGTTAACGATTGAGAATGCAAGCTAATACTGATTTGAAGCATGAGTGAGTGTAGGCTACACTGGTAGGCTACTAGAGGTTATGGTAGGCTACAAAACGTTTTGTCCAACATGTAGCCTTGAGGGCAATTTAATAATAAATAAAAAAATTCAAAGACACAACACTAAAATGACAAAACACAAAAAGTATTATCTATAAACTTAGCCTGAACTCTGGCCCAATAATATGCATACAATCTTATTATTACACTCGTTATTTAGACTACTGATATTATCTTATTGCTGTATGTTATTCTGGTAGGCCTATTTCAGGTTTTGCTTCTAAGATAGCCGGAATGAGCAGGGATGTCAGTGTCTGTTTTCTACAGGTGCACGCTACGCTCCTCCTACTCAGCCAGAGCCCGTTACACAGGTGCGGTTTTAGAATAAGAGTGTGCCTAAGGCTCGTTTTGCCGTCGGTAGTCTCCGGCTGACAGTTGTAGTAGGTATGATGCAAAGCAAAATGTAGTGTCTGTGTACATTGAACTGCCTTACGCTGTCAAACCGGGTCTCTCTGGAATGAAAAAATTCTCCTCCTTCAGAATAACCACCTCCTCTCACAAAACACCCGATTACCTACTGGAAGTTGGCATTTCCACAGTTGGTCAGTCGCGGCTGGCAACGCGAAGCGGATGAGGACTCTCCGTGGCTCAAACAATTCTCTCTAAGTACAGTACGCGGTCTAAAGTTAAGACAGGGACGGCGAAACTTCAAAGGTAAGAGCATGGTTACAAAGTTACGATTGTTTGTTCCTCTTTTGAACGTTTTCTCTGTCTCATGCGAACTATGAAACAAGCACCCGACGGATTGTTTCTCAGAGACAGGTGTCCCTCGGTGTACTGTAATTTGAGTCCATTCCCTCATTCTAGAAGGTCATATATAAAAGTAATATCTCTTCGTTAAAATAGGAGATTCTCAAATTAACCAACGTTACGTGCTTACTGTGTGTTACTTTTAAAGAACGCCTTTAAGATACTTGGTTGATGTTAAAGATTAGGCTATGTTTGAACAGTGTAGTAAAAATGTGTGGGCTATGTTCGAGGACGTAGTCTGCCAGCGGTATGTGCTGTTGAAATATTTTTTTGTTGTATTCTCACGTTCAGAAATGTTAATTATCTAAGAAACCTGGATAAGCCAAACATAAATAATCTGCTGTTTTAAATATATAACGTTAGCCACCACATTTTGCCATGCGCGCGCGAGTCTGAAGGCATATCGTGGAAGTTTCCTGTTTCACTTCTAAAATACGCCAACTATAATGCATTGAGTTCCTTACACCTTGCAGTTTTCACTTTGCCTATTGAGAAACTTCTTACTCCTCGTAGATTAAAATGTACTGCAGCCAAAACATCTTCAAAGGAAGTCCTTTTGTGTACTCCTCTGTTGGCTTATCGAGGCACTCCCATGGGGAGTCCTACATTACCATACTGTAGGCTAGATTTCATTCGCAATCAAATGAAGTAAAGAAATGGCATTTCTGTTCTGCACCGGCTTTAACCACAGCCTCCCTAAGCCATTGTATGTAGACACTCGCTTGATGTCACACTCCTAATCACACACTGGGCCGATCCATTCATGCATCATATATGTAGTATGTATATAAAATAATATATGATGATATATATAATATATGTATATGTATGGTGCCAAATCAATTCTAGGTTTTGCCAGTCATGAACACGTCTGACTATTTTGGCACAAGACATTACAATGAATGGTGTAACATTAGTGTATTAAGCCATCACTACCCACTGAGTTCACTTACTGAGACAACATCAGTGGTTTCATGGCGACTGTTATGAAGCCACAAAGTGTGGTATAGGGAATACATTTTCTATGTATTAAATTGACTGTGTAATGGATCTGAGACAAATGCACCACTTTCAGTGAAGTGAAAAGATGAGAGATGAGTTCATTCTCCTCATATGCTAGTAGCTCTCCTTTTGATCAGTAATGCACAGCTCTTCTCTGAATCAGTGTGACCTGTGCTCTGTCAGGTTGCAGTGGGTCTACATTAGTCAATCATGAATAGTCCTGCTGGTCAGAACTAGCAATAGTTCATTCTTTCTGGGTCAGTGATTTGCATAGCTGTCGAGCAATTTTAGTGTGTTGGTGTGTAAGAACTGGGTATTAGATGCAAGGGTGTAATTAACCTCTGTCAGATCTGCAGAAGCACCTGTTTGGCATTATGTATCAGTGACATGATAATTGCATCTGTTCTAGAACTGTGCCGGTGAATGTTGGTGTGTACATTTGTGTGTGCTTGGGTGGCATGTTATAACAATCTTTAGCTTTTCTGAGCGAGTGCTTTCGAGCTCACTGATCAACACCTCTGCTTATCGAACATTGGGAAAACCATTCATCCTCAAATTAGATGGTATAACGCTATGAACAAGTTGCTTGAACGAATCCATACAAATGTAATCAATAATGCTCAAAAGCAGAGGCAGGAGGGACACTGTAGGGGTTGGGCAAAGTGGTTGATTATCCAGTATGTGTCCCATTCAGTAGCAGTGGGGGCAGCTCTTTGCATTGAAATGTAGGATAATCACCCTCCCAAAGGGATGACAGAGAAATTCTGTAAATTGTATCACACCAAAGATTAATTTGACATGTTAATTTAGCACTCTCAAAAGGCGTTCCAAGATATTGAAGCAGCCTTTTGCCTTTTGAAGCAGCTAATGTGTGACATGAATCCAATCTGGCAAATTTATAATCTGAAGTATCAGTACTTCCCATACACCTGAATGCTCACAGAATATTCAGGCGAACTGTGCAACTGACCCACACTGAGTAGAAGCCAGAGCTGGACCGTGGCTCCTAATGTGACCGCGGAAGACATATGACAGCCAAAAGTGTGGCTCTCAGCAGCCTTCCTACACAACAGCCCACGCCTCTGGGGACAGAGCTAGCTTGGCCCCTTGACCCTCTGTCTTCAAAGGGAAGATGAAGGAGTGTGAGGTTTCCAGCCTTGATCAAAGTCACCTAGGGTTGATCATACACCACTACGCCTAAAACCCTCTGGGCATACCCACAAAGCTGAGGAAGCTAAGGGCAGTTTATGTCAGCATGGCATCAAGTATTTTCCGCCTTCTGAGTTGATATGTATTGTTGCAAGACAGAAGCATTGAGAGGTTTTGTGTTTCCTTTTGTGCAACACCAAGTGAGATGATGATCCATTATTCAGGCACAGCCGTTGTCTGAATATGACTCACTTCTGGTAAAAGCCTGCTCTTTAACTGCCTGTGTGTAGGCTCATGTGGATAGGTCCATTTTAGTAGCACACATGGGCAATCAAAGGGGATCTTACTCAAGCAGAAGCTCAGACAGAAGGCACTCATAGTCATAGTGGAGGTTTCGCACACATGGTGGACATTTACACACAGAGAAGGCTGGTATATTAAGAACTTGGCCCTGTGCTTTTGAGCTCAAGAGGAAGTCCTGCTACATGTCAAAGCATGTGATCATCTTGGTTAGTACTACCAGTCTCTAAGGTGCACACTGAAATATTTAGTCTCCTTTTCATTTTTTAATAGTTAAGCACCATTGCATAATACATTGAATGTTGTGTTGCTATTTGCGTGGATGCTGTTGTTTTTTTCCCAGTATTTATTGCACTGAAACATTTTCATTTCATGGAAGCCATTTAATCAGGGCACGTTGTGATGAAGTGTCTTGGTTGCACCTGTGGTGCTTTTCTGTGTGTCTGGCACTTATCTTCCACTCCCAAAACCCCACACTATTGGTGTCTTTTTTCTCAGTGCGTGCCACTCTCACTTGCCAAAATCCAAGAGCTCTCTCACACATGCCACACAGTCCTAATGGATTTGGAAGCACGGACTAACATAGACTCCTCCGCGGCTGCATGCATATGGGGTGTGTCCCAACTGGCACTCTAATTCCATTACAGAGGCCTAATCTTGGCTGAACTGAACAGGTTACTTTAATGAGAATATGGAGTGTTGATTGTTCCCCAGTCATAGGTTGAGTATTGAAGCCAGGTGTGTTTCACTGTGGATTTTTTCCCATCATTGTCATTTGAGAGGAGTAATCTCATTGAAGGGACTAGATGTAAGCCTGACTAGCTGTTGGCTAGCGAGCTAAATTATTTGATACTCCCCTCCCCAAGGAGAATTGAGGGCAGTGTATTAGCCAACTATGTTTGCACACCCCTATCTCCTCTCCCTTCACAAAAGTAAACAAAAAGTGTGGCCAAGGTGGCGGAGGCTGAAGGTTACATGGAGTTTGAAAACATTTATACAACTGAAAGATATTTAGACCATTAGTGTGTCCATCAACATCAGTTAATATTTATATGTTACTTAGTCGAGGCAAACATACCCTGTAGGTCTTTATTGAAGCACTCAAGCTTTTGAGCTAGCTGATAGTCTAACCATTAATGTTAACTGATGGGCCGACAAAGCTACTTGTTGATACTAACTACAGGATAGCCATGCTTACTTGGGTCCGTTGGTAAATTCGTTCCATTTCTTCACGAATTAACAAGCACTTTGTCATTATTTTAGCCTCTGAAATGGGATTTCAGCGATTAAAAACACAATTTATCACAGTAGCTTGTACCAGTGACGCATCCTTGCTTCACTTTACTGTTTTGCTACATTAACTACTAACTAGCCATTACGTCAAAACGGCTTTCTTCACATTCTGTTGCTATTTCTAATAATTTTTTTAATGTTTTAAACCAGAATTCTTATATATAGCACCTTTAAAGATGTCTTTGTTCCCATCGTATTCTGTTTACAGAGGCAATTTGAGCTATTGTTTAATGCTATGTGATTAATTATTTGTGATATGATGGTCCAAAAGAATGAGATTCTGCGTTCAACTTAATAGAAACCTCAGAGTTGTTTGTCACACAGACTGAATGTCAACTGGAATTCTATCAGTTATGTCAAAATGAATCTGTCCTGTCACCAAGCCCTGAATTCATTGACATCATGAATAGTATTTTTTGCAAACTATGAAGACACAGTGATGGATGCATGACATATTTGACACTGATGTCTGTCTCAGAGGAGTTTTCAGAGGTAATTGTATGCAGGCGGTGACATTCACTTATTGTGCATGGTGACAGTGGTTATTTGACTACATATTGCCCTGATTCTCAGATTGATGGGGTGGGGGGTTTGGTTTTGAACATCACTGTCTGTAACAGCTTGCTCAGTTCAGTTTGACAATGTTCTAGGGTTGTACCTTAATCTGAACTAAGAGACTGTGTGAGTCCATTAGCCTATTTGTGCTAATGTGTTTTTTGTATATTTATATGACCTATTTATTCATTTACAGCAAATCAATTACTTAACCGATCAATGAGTTATACATCGATTTCTCTGGTGTAATATTTTTTGGTGATGTTTGACAGATCACTCATTTGGGTCAAATGATCACCTCACAGTATCGGTAATGAAACAGGTCATTATTTTTAATGAATGCACTGCAATGCTCATCTGGTTTGTGCGAAATTGTAATTGCTAACCAAAGGAATAAGACAGAATTAAGTACCTTTATGTAATCTGTGACTGTGACACTATAATCACATGATTTATTTTAAAGTAAACATCCTCCTCTATCACTGTAGGTATCACTGATGCCTGTAAGAATGACATGCTTTTCTAAAATGACATTTATGATAGCCCACTATTGAATGACAAATTATCTCTGTGATATTGATCTGACAGATTAGATACAATATCAAGAAATGAGATCACATCTGTCTTGAGGTTTCAGGTAAGCCTAGTTTAAGATGAGGCATCTGATTACTCTATCTGATGCACACACCATGCCCAGCCCTCACCTCCACCACCACCTCCCCACATCTCCCACCCAAAGCCCCTAGGAGCTGTCTGAGTGCTGAGGCCTTGGCTCTAGATCGAGAGATATGCTGGGCACTACCCGTCTCCCCTCTGCCATCTGTGCTCTCCGCTCTGCATCATCTAACTTATCGGTTGTCTTACACAGATAACAGTCACATATATAGATCCACACCCACCTTATTTATACCTGCGGTACACAGGCAATAAATTGAGGTCTGTAAATGTTTGTTGTTCTGCATTTTTTAAATACAAGCGGATAGAGGGTACATGCTAATCCAATGATCGATTCATTCAAGTAAACTATGATGTGGTGTAAATTGCATGAAGTAGTTTCTGTGTCTTTGAGTTTCTTTGTTGTTGTTGCTTCATGCAGTGTTGTATGCTGGATCATATGTTTAATATTGCTGGTTAAATGTAATGAAATGAGGACCATACAGGAATGTTACATTAAACTGTCATTTATTGTATATCTGGTTAATTGAACCCATAGGGGGACTTAATTTTGCCTGTGAAAGGTACAGTCACAACTTTACTAAAAATAATTGGTGAAAGAATAACACTTCCAGATAATTAGATGTGTTAGACAGTCATAAAGAGATCTAGCTCTGTGCTGTGAAATCTGAACATCAGAACTTCGTTTACATTCTTACATTCTGCAGAACAGCTTTGTTGTTATACAGAGACTCTTGTGAAAAGGAGCAAAGCTTTTGAATGAAGTTTCATTCATTGATTTTGAGTCAGTTTCTTTTGTACCTGTAATGAGATCACTTTGCAGAAGACTTAGTTGATGACCATAGTTGATGTTCACTGTTCTTATGAAGACTGCTTACATTTTCAGCTTTTGATTGCCCCTTGTAGTAGCTACAAAGATTTTTCTATTTTTGGCTGTGGGTTGTGTAGACGATGAATTACAGCCGAAGTAGAGATTATAGTTTGTAAAAAGATAACACTTTGATGAAGAGAGAGTAAACTAAACTCACTAAGAAAAGATTGTCATTTATCTTTCTGCATTGATTCTTCTCACGTGGTTTCAGACAATATTCTGGCCACAGGTTGGTTTTCATCCTGAAGTATCTGAACACAGTGTGTCTGTGCTTCTTTTTGG
This sequence comes from Clupea harengus, assembly GCF_900700415.2. Classification (NCBI taxonomy): domain Eukaryota; kingdom Metazoa; phylum Chordata; class Actinopteri; order Clupeiformes; family Clupeidae; genus Clupea; species Clupea harengus. The sequence goes on from NC_045157.1 coordinate 23,021,950, forward strand.
CTGCTATCTACACATTTTTTTTTTTACAAAACACATAAGGATAAGTAGCTAGGAAGTGGCTAGATTCCGAGTCTGTTTTTATCTTGTAGCACCCTCTGTCCATCTCAGAGACTGTATTTTGTGTTTGTCCAATTTCACAGACATTTCTGTTTATCATATTTACAGTTAGCCAGATGCTGACTCTAGCAGCAGCAGATTAGTTGCTTCTTATTTGTTGTGTGTCCAGATGGCTGCAGATATCAGCTTCCCTAGGCTGGGATTAGAACAAGAGAGGCAGCGAGGGGACGTGCAAGGATAAGAGGGAGAGAGAAAGTGGGAGATGACTAAATCTGAATGGGTGCCACCGCATCTCTGGTCTTTATTCCCAGCCCACATGTCCACCTGCACACATAAGGGTGGAGAAGTGAACCGCTGCAAAAGATGGCACCAAGAAGAGTGTCCATCCGGGGAAAGGAACATGACTTGAATTGAGCGTAATTGGATTGGCTTGCTTTGGCTCATGGCAGATGGAGCAATTTTCATGGGACCACCAGCCCTGAATGACTGCTCCATGCTGTGTAGGAGCGTCTGTCTTTTTTTCTCCCTCTGTACGTCCACTCTCCTGCACTCAGCTGTAGAGCGACCAGGGGGTCACGACCTTTTAGGTAGTTGAAGCACCACCTATGTTCACTTACACTAGTTGGCTTCCTTGGGGGGGAAATGGCATCCTTGGGTAAAATTTACATCTGATTCATGTCAGCCATTAATATGTTACCTGCATTAGTTGTAGAATTTTGCCCGTTCTAAAAAAGCTAGAGAAGTTGAACAGTTATGACTGGATTTTCAGCAAATTCAGCTGAATATGGTAATATTCAAACATCCTCTAAATCCAGATACCCAGTCTACTCCTGGCATGTCTACTCCCAGAGCGGAAGAACTGAGTAGACCCATGTGTCAAGAAGTGGGCACATAAAGGAAATATGGTTTTGAGAGCACCGTGAACATTGTCAAATCGCTTTTCTGCTCTTTGGAGATATGTGGTATGCAAAATGAAGCAGGCAGATCTAAAAGAACAAATTCACTGCTTGTGACCTTGGTGTAATAAAGTGTAGTTATTTTTTTCACTTTCTCCACAGGTAGTTAGCAGCCATAGCTTAGATATAGCTGCTATGTAGTTGACCAATTCAGTTTGATTCATACAGTATGTGGCTTATGTCACAAACACTAAGTTCTTGCTTAAATAGAAACAGAAATTCAAACTTGACAAACCCGATTTTCCATGACTCTATCTGTATATCTTCTGCTAAAACAGATCCAAATGAATTCAGTATTCAGTTATTCAGTTATTCAGTGTCTTTATTTATATAGTGTAGTATATGCTTATGGCCTGAGACTCATTATATTGTTACGGTATCAAGTTGCTTCTGTGGCCAATTATTTGAATGACCTTTATTTTGGGGTGGCAGCATGAGTGTTCTATGTATTACTTGATTGCTGTAATATATTTGCAATTTGTAATTTACACTCATTTTCCAGTGACCTGAAACAGATGTATAAACACATTTGCACAACACTATCCCTGCATTGTGTCATTAAACACCTGGTAAAACCAAGTCAAAGTCCCTCTGACACTCAATAGATTTATAAAAGCCATTCGGCTTTTAAGAAGCCAATTATCATTAATGAGCTGTTGGTTTTTCTTAACCTCCTGAAAAGGCCATTGCTTTGCTTAGACTTGTTGTCGGTCACATGGGAACTCAGACTGAAAAAAACTAAATACAAAGTTTGAATCTTTTCAAACTCAAATGTCAAGGAAATCAGTTCTGAAGATGTTTTTCTACTACCTTATGTAGTGAACATTGATGACAAAGAAAAAAGCTAGTTAGCTTGCTTAATCAGTGCAGCGCTCTTATATTATCTATAACAATTATTAGTGATTTCTTCGCAATCTTCCCACATCTTCTTCACAATACCCTAGTGAGACTTAATACAAATCGCTGTGGTGCAATAGGCGTGTTTGCCCCCAATTATTTCTTGAGCATTGTTGATTTTGACCAAATCAAATCAAACCAAGTTGTGCAGCATTTCCATTATTATTAAAATGGTCTAATCAGTTTTTTTTTCAATTTGTGGTTGTGTCTGTGGTACATTTGATTTGGTTTCGAATGTGTGATGAGTTGTAGAAGAAATTATTTGCAGCTAACCAATTGTAGGGGAAAGAGGACTGTGTGATTATTTAAATTTTGGCCATGCAACCCCTTCGGATCTGTGACTATCAGGAAAGAGCTGAATCCCCATAATCAAAATGTCAAATTAAAATCAAATCAACGTATTTTAATGGCATACGTCATGGTAACATCTCCTATGACATGGACACATGATTAATATAAATATCTTTCAAAATGAAGAACACTTGTCTTGCTTTGCTACCAGCCAAGTCTTAAATTGACATTTGTTTATCACTGTTCTGACAAGCCTTTGTATTACTGTAGAGTGAGAGTGGGAGTGATACAGAGACTAGATGTGGGCTTTTTTCTTTGTAATATGTTGTGGAAATGGAATCTGAAAGGGCACTCATCACTCTTTTTTCCTTGTTGTAAGGTCACCAAGATTTCTTAGCCAACTTCTATGCCTTCCATTTAGCCTCTAGGTACCTCTGCTCAATTGAGACAAAAGGGAGAGTACGTTCACCATTTCAGCCTTGGTTATGGCAGGACTGAATATGCCAGATTTGAACAGATTTTGACTTTCATTTACTTTTATTTTTCTTTTACTTTTTTTTTGTCTGAACTGTAAACCGTACATGGGGACTGACTGTGTGGCAGAAACTTGAACAAGCTCAGGCAGGGTACGTCTGCGCCCACCTGATACAGCTAATCAAAGACCTCTGTCTCAACAACTGTGGTTTGTTCATGGGGTGCATCTTCCTTCTGCATGGCCAGTGTGATGATTTAAGTTATTTTGTATTGTTTGTGTGAAATACAAGCCCTATATTACACACAGCCCCTGGAGCTTGGGGTGAAAATGTCAAGTTATATTGCCAACATCAGCAAAGGTGTCCAGTTCTTTATGCACCTTTGGCAATCCTCAGTCATTGGGGAGCATTTTGAACACCAGAGCCTGCATGAGTGTATTGTTTGTTGTTGTCAACTTTGACTGAGGTGAATGATATGGACAGAAAATAGATGTTTGTACACACAAGGGGTGGATAGAGTTACATATAGCTGAAGTCAAATGTGAGTCAGCTATAAGCGAAAAACACTTAACACTTAATTTTCTTTCACTCCACTGATTCTCCATTAGCGAGATAATTGTGCCTATGATTCACACAGGCCTAACTACACATAATCATTAGTAAAGGGCATCGGATGTGTTTTCTGAGTGAGGATAGGAGGATCCTCTGTTAATGCAGCTAAACAGCAATGCAATAAATATGGTGATGCTTCAGCAGTTTCTAAATCCGTTACCCTCTCTTGAGTTGAAATACTTATGAGGCTGGACTGGATGTCAAATTCAGCATATGTACTTTGACATTTTCCAAAGTGTATTAGGAAATGTGTGGAATGCAATGGTATATTTTTCATTTACATAGTGTGTGTGTGTTTCCATGTCCACCACTTATCTATTTAATTCAGAGCTGTCATATGCATGTGGATGTGATTATTCATGTAGTAATTATAATTTCATGTAAACCCACTGAAACATGGATAGTAGTTCAGCAAACAGAAAAGACCTAGAGTTTAGAGTGTGTAGAGTTAAAACTTAAAAAATGAATGTAGAGAAAAAGGGAAGGATGACACCCTTTGAAGAGTTGAAATGCTCCATTTAGTGCCTCTCTATTTGGAGAATGTGCTCCACTGTGTGCTGCCCTATATACTACAGTGGCCTGAGAGAGAGAGATTGGGAGAGAGGGAGAGAGAGAGAGGGAGAGAAAGACACTCAAAATTAAATTGAGGTTGGTATGTGATCCGGGTGACTTATAGACATTTTCAGAAGTGAAGTTTCACACGTTTGACAAGGAAAACATAAACACACACACACACACACACACACACACACACACACACACACACACACACACACACACATACATATACACAAAAACAGTGTGTGCTTAGAAAATGTTCGCCCGCTTAGCGAAATAGCCTTGAAGAGAATGGATGTGGTAAGAAAGCAACCTGATGATTGAATCTTAATAGGTTGAATGGCATTGTGGGTAATGAGGCACTTATAATGGTGTAATGCCTGGAGAGTTTGAACCACCCACAGTTCAGAAATATCTTCTGAGATTGTTGATCAGTTTATTATCTCGAGAACCACGCAGGTTTTTAACCACTTAAAATGTAGCATATTGAAGTGGATATAGACATTATGAAGCTGTGTTTGAATCTGCCCTGGGGTTCGTTGATCACAATCCCAAATGTCTCACATTCGCTGCCAGACTACGTCATCTGTATGCAGTGCTGAAGTGAACTCATCCATGCTTTAACAGACAGTTGGCAAAATCACACGGCTCACTACTACAAGCAGAGCCTCTGCGACTCCTGTTATGAAATATCTGTTTGAAACGCACAAGCCTTTAGTGTGCTCTGCTCTGTCTTCAGTTCAGTTGTAACCACGGGGCAATCACAGAAAGACGTGTTTGCAGGGCACTGGTTTTTTGATGCTGTCTTCCTTCTCCCGACATCCCCACTTGTGACAAAACTCAGACTGTGGAGCAGACACGCAGACTTGTGTCGTAGAAGGATTTTTTAAAGCCCTAAAATGGATTACATAAAGTATTACTTATCTCCCAGCACATGCAGTCACACAGTTACAAAATATTTCATTATATGTACTTTGAGATAAAAATGTCCTGTTTGAGTGACGAAAAGAGAAATCACAAGATCTGAAGTCTTTTTTCTTCTGCATGAATAATTATATGGAGACATGAACATTTTCCCTCCAGTCTGTCACTTCTCTGCCAGTGTAGACAGGTTATAGTGACGGGTGTCTCAGTCAGCCTCGAATATTCCACGCATAGTCCCTGTCAGTATTACATCGCCTCAGATTACTTTGGGTTTAACCTGGTAAGGGCCCGAACATGAAGAACATGAAGCTGAAGCTACTGTCTCGTCAAGGACATGAGATTTAATGGGCTCTTTCCGATGCAGAGTCTCAGATTTGGCTGGCCTCTCTATGCTGTTCAGCTGAGATTTTAATCAGTCACTCATGGAATGGCAATGTGTGAAATGTTTGTAATATGGGTGAAATGGGTGAAATTTATGATAAACATATTCAAAATGTTCAGATGTTTTAAGTGATTAATGGATGCTTTAGTGCATTATTATAGGTGCTTTAATGCATTATTATATTGCATACAGTATTTGGCTAAAACTGATTGTTTTTAAATGGACTGTGCTATTATTTCATTTTTTGTTAATGTGCTTGTGTGGTTTTAGGACTGAGTATACTTTATTACACGTTGTTACTCAGTTGTGCAATTGGGCAATACTCTACCTGGATTTAAATTTGATCTGGAATGAAAATGAGTGCTAGGCCCACACATCAAAAATCATGAGCAACTTTACTCATGAGAATATCAGATCTGGCAGCATGGAGGAAATTAAGCGTATCCGCTTTCTTCTCATTCCTTTCATTTCCGGTGTCTCTCAAAGGCCTTTTTAGTGTACGCAGTGTGCCAAAAAATATGAAGCGTGATCGCTCCATGGGCAACCGAGGTACTCTGCATCCTATTGAGACTTTAAATGCACCCATAATCCTCTTGTGTCAGATGTTACTTCACAACAAGTGCCTCTCCTCTCTGTTGAGGAGCCCCTGAGAGAGGGTGAACACCAGAAGTGTTGCTGTCATGTCGCTGCTGCCGAGTTCCCCATCAGATAGTTCAGTGTAGTCAATGGATGATCACGCTATAAATAAAGGATGGAGAGTGGACACTAGTATGCCTTTGCTCTTTGTCCTCATCCATTTTTTTAAACATCCTGTCATTATGGTCTAATTCGCTGTTTAAAACATGAGCTTAATCTTAGGTTGACAATGTGGGTTAATATTCAGATGGACAGATTCAGTTGCTATTCAGTATAATATGCACTATGTGTCAATTCATCTCACCCACCTTATGAAATGTCCCGATCCTTTAAAAGATGACAACCTGATAATATAGATGCAGGGGGTTGCTGATATTGTTGTGCTGCTAGCCTTGTTTTCAGATAGGATCAAATCATATACATCGAAATGAGAGAATTGCTCATTTTTCAGCTCTGTGTGACCTTGAGCCCTCTTAATAGTTAGCTGATACTATAGGCTTTCTAGATTATACTAGGTTCCAACAATCCTCCTCCACATGCATTTACAGTGGCCTTTTCATCCTCATATAGCCTACTGTAGTGTTTCATAAATATTCATCGTTCACATGGACAAACCCAGATGTATGATAACTAGGCCATATGTGCATAATTGAAGAATCCATTAAATTTGAATGACATGTCTTCAGTGGAAGTCTTTGCCCCTGGCCTCTGTGGGTTGTTCCTGTGTTCTATAGATCCTGGACCTGAACAGTGTTATTCCAAAGTCATTTGACTGGCATCTCCCTGACACCACAGTGTATGAGAACAGAACCTCCAGAGGTGTTTCCACCCTGAAGCTCATTAAGGTAGTCTTGTGCTGTCTCCTCTCCATCTCACATACTTTAATCTTCGTCTGTCTTTTGATCGTGGCACTGGAGAATACCCAGCTTTGTGATGAGAGTGGAAGGGCTCCTCCAGCATAGAGGAGCTGGAGTGGCCCATGGAGATAAATGTAGATTGCAAGCACACAAATATTAAGCCTTCACATTTGTCTCATTTATCTCATGATTTGAAATGGATGACAGAAATATATTCTCGGTCGAGGACCACGGGTTATCAAGGGATAGAGGCATAGAGGCTGTAGATGAAATCATCATCGTTGGACTTTCTGTGCATATACAATTACTTAGTTGAAAATGTAACTAATTTAAGCTTGGTGGAGCCCAGCACGGAGTTACAACACATACGTTACTGAGACGTACATATTGTAAAAAGTGCAAAGTTATTCATGTTCAATTCATTTTTGGTCTTCTTTGAAGTACCTATATGTTTATTAGAATTCATTCATTTGAATCTCCCTGGCCTAAGCACTGCTGGTAATGGCAATGAAAAAGTTCATCTTCATTTAACGCTGTGGTTAGTAGTGAGTCATATCCCAACTGGACACTTAATAAGTTGTTTCATTGGACATTATGAAATTGTGGAAGAAGAAACTATTGAGGAAAGGCAGCTTGTGGGTTAGCAGCAAATGGAGAACGTCTCTCTCTCTCTCTCTCTCTCTCTCTCTCTCTCCTCATTTTTCTTCCCCTTTCCTGCTGTATGACTAATGGTTTGTTTGCACTGCTGCTACACCACACTCAGCTCTGAATTAGTTATGAATTATAAACACAGCTTTGATCCCAACTCTGAGCTCTTACACGTTGAGCTCCTCACATTTTATTCTTCCCTAAAATAATTAACTTTGGTAACACATCTCTGGAAAGAAGATTTTTCTTCAGGTTTCTTCCTTGATGGCACAATTGCATTGCCTGGATCCTTTTCTGGCCGCACCACTTGTCAAGATATCTAGTTACAGACAAGGAGAGGAAGAGGAGGGTGTTCTCTAACATTAGGCCTACATTTTTGGGTTTTCTGGATTATTATTATTCTCAATTACAGTCATATGCAAAAGTTTGGGCACCCCTGATAATCTCCATTACTTTCACCTATACATTGTTGGGCGTTTGGATCAGGAACTTCTTTGTCATATATATAATACTTCATGGACACAGTGATATTTTAGCAGTGAAATAAGGTTTATTTAATAAACAGAAAATATGCCATATGCATCATAAGAGAATTAGATTAGGTCCATAAATTTGGGCACCCCCACAGAAAAATCACATTAATATTTACTAGAGCCTCCTTTTACTAGACGCTTCTTATAGCCTCTGATGAGTGTCTGGATTCTGGATGAAGGTATTTTGGACCATTCTTCCTTACAATACATCTCCAGTTCAGTAAGGTTTGATGGGTGCCTAGCGTGGACAGCCCGCTTCAAGTCATCCCATAGATTTTCAATTATATTATAAGTCTAGGGACTGGGATGGTCATTCCAGAACATTGTAGTTGTTCCTCTGCTTAAATGCCTTAGTGGATTTGGAGCAATGTTTCGGGTCGTTGTCCTGCTGGAACACCCAACTCCGCCGTAACTTCAGCTTTGTTACAGATTCTTGAACATTATTGTCAAGAATTTGCTGGTACTGAGTTGAATCCATGCGACCCTCAACTTTAACTAGATTCCCAGTCCCTGCACTAGCCACACAGCCCCACAGCATGATGGACCCCCCACCAAATTTAACTGTGGGCAGCAAGTGTTTTTCTAGGAATGCTGTGTTCTTTTGCCTCCATGCGTAACGCCTCTTGTTGTGACCAAATAGCTCTATCTTGCGAGCCTGTTTGTGGCGTGTGTGCAGAAAAGGCTTCTTCCGCATCACTCTCCCATACAGCTGTTCTCTGTGCAATGTGCGCTGAATGGTCGAGCAATGCACAGTGACACCATCTGCAGCAAGATGACCTTGCAGGTATTTGGAGGTGGTCTGAGGGTTGTCCTTGACCATTCTGACCATTCTTTGCCTTTGCCTCTTTGTTATTTTTCTTGGCCTGCCACTTCTGGCCTTAACAAGAACTGTGCCTGTCACCTTCCATTTCTTAATAACATTCCTCACAGTGGAAACTGATAGCTGAAACCTCCGGGATAACTTTTTGTGGCCTTCCCCTAAACCATACTGCTGAACAATCTTTGTTTTTAGATCATTCGATAGCTGTTTTGATGCCCCCATTTTGCCACTGTTCAGAGGAGAATCAAAGAGAAGCACAACTTGCAATTGGCTACCTTAAATACCTTTTCTAAGGATTGGATGCACTTTTCTATGGAATTGAAGGCTTAACGAGTTAATCAGACTAATGATGTGTTGCAGTTAATCAGCATTTAGTAGGTACAGGTATTCAAATCAACAAAGTGATTAGGGTGCCCACTTTTTCACATTTTATTTAATTTCATACAACTAAATACTGCTACACTAAATATCTTTGTCTGGAAAACACCCCAGCACTTTTTTGGTGAAGACAGAGTAAATTATCATGCAGCCTCAGAGGGGTGCCCAAACTTTTGCATATGACTGTAACATCCATAATCCACCATCCATTTATTTCATGGAAATACAACTCAGAGGCTAAGGTAAATGTGTTGACCTGAAAGTGAAACTCAGATGCAAAATTTAGTGGAAATATATCGTATGCAACAATACAAGTAAACATGTAATTAGTACACTGAATCGATAGTGATTGTTGGCTCTTCTCAATGTAAGTAGGCAGAGCATCATGAATGGGTAGTAATTCCTAATGTAAAGCTTTTTATTGCTCAGCATCCACGCTATAAACATGCCTTTGTCCATCCCAGAGCTATAGAGCTAGGCGAACAGGGAAGCCAACACTAAAACACAGGCTCTTCATCCGTTATGCTGCTCCACTCACCTCAACCCCCCACTTTTAAAGCCAATCAGAAAGCCGTCCTGCAGAGGCGGAGGATGCAGGCATGAGGAGAGGTGGTTTTTTAACCTTGGACTCATCAGGAGGAAGCAGTTTCAAGAAGTGCAGCCCCCCAGGATGGGTCACCCTCCTACTGGGAGAGAGAGAGAGTTCGGAGCCGACACCCTCAACTAATCAGGGAGCGGCGGAATTTCAATGGCTCTTCGCGTCCTTGTTTGTTAGCTTTCCGTGATTCATCACTCCCTCTGATTTCTCTCCCCATCAGTCCATCAGCGCTCTTTGTTGACTTGCCACCAACTTCATCTGGGGGATAAGGGAGCGTGTTGCTTGAGCTGATTGATTTGAAATGGTGTGTTTTGTTTTTCATGTTGATTGAGAAGTTCTCAGCACGAACACTGTTTGTGGGACTTTTTCCAACTTTCTTCTGGCACTTGGAAATCCTCTATTAGTTGTTTTGTGATGCATACCTCTTGATGTGATTCTCTCACGTTCTTCATTTGGCTTTGGCTTTGGGAGAACATATAGTAGCTATTTTGAGGTGTTATTAGCACTTCAAGTGAAATATATAATTGAAAGATAACATCATGTACTAGTTTACAGTAGTGTATAGTGTGCCAGAAAACATTAATCTTCAACATCAGGTAAGAATAGTTGGGTTGTTGAAGGGATATATCACCATGTATTTTAAATACAACAATAATTCCCTTTATTGTCCTAAATACAAACAGAATGAGCTGCTTTGCATAGTAATGGCCTTGCTTGATTCATTGGGAGTGGGTTGGCTGTGTGATTCTGTAGGATGGACCAGGCAGGCACTCCTCTTTGCAGGCCAGCATGTTGGGCCCGGTGCATGTGCATTGTCCTCTTTGTTGGACTGAAGGACAAAGGACTGTGGCCTGGCTAGGTGTTCAGCAGCTGGTGAGTTGCTGGCTCTAACCAGCTCAAATCCCTTTTGACCTTTTTACACTTCATTAGGCGTTGTGTGTGTGTGTGTGTTTATGTGTGATTCTATTAGACAATTCAGATTTTTGCAGAGTTTTAAGAATGGAACAATTCAGTCGCTCTTATCAGAGATCTGATGATGAGATGGAAAGACACGGACATTGTGAACTGGCACTTGTGATGATTGTAGCACTTGGCAACTTTGAAAAGATAAAAATCCGGACGACAGATGTACTCTGATTAAATAATGTCCTCTTCAACCACTCACAGTGAGTTGAACACAGTGGGAGACTGTCAGACTCTGCTTGCAAAGTTGGAATTTCTTTGTCGAATGCACCTATGTGACCTAGCATTTGGTTATACGATGGAGTTGTGTGTTGGTTTCTATGGTTTGGGTAAAGGGAGGCAAGAGGGGAGGGAGGCAGAAACTTGTGAAATCCCCAAATCCAAATGGAGATGGTTTTAAGAGGACTGCAGCTCAGCTCTCGTAAGACCAGCGGTATTCCTCATCCACTCATCAGCCCTTGTACACAGACAGGATACACAACGACTCTTCCCTGGATGGGTGTGCCTTTGTGAGCCCATTCAGTCAGTTCAGGCTTTCTGATGGTCCTATGGACTTCTCAGATCCCCCCTCATAATTTAATAAGTTTCTCCACCCTACCCCACTGCACCACACACACACTCCCTCTCTCACTGCTCAATAACAGCTGGATTAAAAGCACACACCGGTCCCTCTTTGTTTCAGCAATAATTGTGGCACTTTTTGCTCAAATGACTTGGACAAAGGACCTCAAGGCTGTGGGGAGAACTCTGGTAGTTCTCTTTTGCCCTGTTTGCAACAAATCCCTGGACATGAGTTTCATTGGTGTTGGGAAGGCGGGGTGCCGCAGTGCGGCTTGCGGGCTTAAAGCTTTACACACGCTCTTAAAACGTCTTGCTCATTAAAACGTTGCCATTTCAGACTCCTTGGGGACACTTCACACACACCCCGTTTTCACTCACACACGCTCCTGTTGCTTGGCAATCAGGGCAGCTTCAGAATGTCGGTAAATAACCTTTAACCTCTGGCATTGTTACTGGCAGTCAGGTGGCTAGGACCTTAATTTACCTTACAGCAGAAGATGCACACAGGCACACACACACACACACACACAAACACACACACACACACACACTCAAACACGCAAACACCCACACATATATTTAGTCACGCAAATATGCTCACACACTAACATACACTCTTTTTTCTTGTCTACACTACATGTCTGTTCATTAACACATACATTTCACACAAATATTTAAAAAGCAGTTATGAAGCATACGAAGGCCGATAGTTCATGAGTGCTCAGAACCATCTGGCACTTTAAATAAAGGTCATTAAAGGTCCTTCTCTCTGCCATGGGGCTGACATTAAACTCAAATTAGTCAAGAGGGATAAAGGGGGAGAGAAGTTGATATCGAATATGAGAGGACTTGGAAGGTGCAGTGACAGAGACTGGGAATTATCCACGAAGTAAAATACATCACTACTAACTAGTAAAGATACCGGATACATTTTATCATCGGGCAGGTGTCTAAAAACGTCAACTGAAAATACAACTAACTAGCAATGATACCGGATACATTATTGATGGGCTGATGTCTGAAGAAGTCAACTGAAAATACAACTACATACTGCTACCAAACAAATTGTGAAGGATAGAAAAGGATCACATTGATCATTGTTTCTGTCAGGAAGTTGAAACTGCTGGGTTGAACAGTAACAGTAGAGATGCAGCATTAGTTTGTTCAGTACTGGAACAGCCTTGGTATTTCACTGGCTGTATTTAATGGTACTGCTCCTTAAAGCTAATTAGGTAATTAGATCTAATTTTTGACAGACCTGCCTCTTTATTTCACCATCGCATCTCTCTTCTATGTTTCCCCCTGTATTGTATCTGAATGTCTTTCTTTGATATGAGAAGTGAGATGGCTGTCCATTATATTCCTGTCTAATCAGAAGAATAGAAGGGCCATAGTGAAGTTTAGCAGTAGACCACAGAATGTTAGTGAATGCATTGGACTTCCTGAGCAGCCTGTGTGTTTCAATAAGCACAATAGTAATTTTCTTTAAACATTACTGACGCGTTGTTTGGTTGATCTCTTCCTGTCGGTGTTAACTGACTTTTTAAACTGTGCGCAGGTTGTAAATTTCACTGTGCTGGTAAATGTCGCTGTAACTGCCAGAGCTGACCTTTTTCTGTCAGTAAATACACCAGGACCCATTTGTACAACCTTTCGGTGGTTACTCAGACTTCTAATATAGCCAGGAGAAAAGGCAGCTAGAAATGCTGTGCTGTGCAGCCAAAGGGATTCATAAAGGACATTACAATGGGAGCGTACTTGGAGGCGATATCAGCACATCAGTCATTGTGTTTATGTGAGGTTGAATACCATTTGAACATTACTGGAGGTGATTCTCCCATCTGCCACCCTTACGGCCCATTACATCGGTCCATATCAACGCGGATCTTAGCATTTCACACATGGGCACAGGTGTATTCATGAGAGATGTGCTGCTTGTACAACCCCATGGCCTATTTAACAGCCTCTGACGTGAGGAGGGGATTCATACATTTCTATAGACATGTACAAAAATGGTCAAGAAACAGATGCATGGATGTCCCTCTGCACACACTCACACACACAATTGGTTCTGTCCTACCAGTGTGTTATCGAACATAAAGCCTATGTGCTTTAATTTTTATATTTGCATGAAACCACGGCACAGTTTCCAAAGAATTGCCGGGATGTACTTATGTATGTAGGTCTACCTTGTGAACCCATACAGAGGCAAATACTTCAAATTACTCTTGACACCTACTCACAATAATTGCTAAAATGTTCTTACCTTCTGCCTGAGAATGTGTAATGTAATTGCCTTTGGAAAATGAGACTGCTGGACTGTGAAGTGTTGTGTTAGAGATTGTGTGGTGGAGTATGTGGGTTTCCTCATATGTAGGACATGCTGCAGACATGCTTGTATTTGTTTCTCATATTCAGTGCTACATGTGACCTATTTCAACAGTATCCTAGTTTACACCCAGTCATGGTCCACTGTTCACAGGGCAGTGAGGGGCAATAGTTAAAGGGTAGAGGGCATTCTTTGACAAAGGATTCCTGCCAAGTGTTCAGTGTCTGAAGTAGATCTAAAGTACATCTAGCCAAGTAATACTAGGGGGCATAATCCTAATTGTATAGGAGAGGAAAACCTGTGTTTTACATCCAAATCTGTGACTCTCTTACCATCACTTGCTGCTGGAAATCTGTCATAACATTAACACAGGCACATAGATAGATCAGAAAGAGAGAAAGGAACCATGTATGTACTCATTATGTACTGACTCTGGCAACCACGAGCTTTAGCATCCTTGCTAGCATGCGTGCCTCCTGGGCCTGAAATATGTTTCTCTCTTCCAGTGCAGGACAGAACTTCTCACAACTCGAGAAGCACACAAACACACACCAGAAAGAGAAACTTGTGATAAATTCTTTTAGATCTCATCGAGTCAGGTTATTGACTTCTCAGTTTTGTTCAGCTTCGTTTCTATAAGAGGACAATTGGCTGAGGAATTTCACCCACGGGATCCAAATAAAGGAGTCACCTACGGAAGAATGCAGTGCCAAGAGGTGGCCTTTCTCAGAGATCTAATGAATGTGTTGTGAACTCCTGAAGTTCTTTTCACAAAACCCTATTGTTACTGTACTCGAGAACTGATCAATCAAGGAGGGGAAGCTGCACTGTGTTTTCAGAAACATATACACACACATACACACCTTTTCGATCACAATCGAATAGTGTTTGAAAGATTCGTTAAATCAGGGCTTTCATACACCTAAGGCTTTTGTTGTCATCGGGTTTTGTTACTCCTGGGAGTGCACAATTGAATGCTTTCCTGTCATCACTTTGTGTGCCTGCAGCTCTGTTGGTGAAAGCCCTCTTCCAAGATTTACTCAGAGAATCATTGAAGCCTTGAGCTCGTTGAGTTAGAAGAAACATTACTTTGGACATACAGTACGTCCAAAGAGCCATCTGTTCTTTTTTTGCAGAAGCATTTTGCTGCGCGGGAGACCTACTGTACAATAAGGAGTGATATAAAAAACGCCAGCGTAGAAAATGTGCACACCTTGGCTCTCTAATTAATGGAAGACATGCTACGTTTGATTAAAAGATTGTGTATTAATGAGCTGCATGGTAAATGTTTTTTTTTTTTACATGCATTTACATTTACCACATGCTTCATCTGTATGCTAATGAAGTTATTCAATGTCTCAGGTTCATTGAAAGAAGAATATGTTCAGACTTCATTGTTTGGCATCTGATTCAGCAGCAGAAGGTTCAGTGGAACTATGAGTGGAGGAACTACATACACAGTATATAGGCCACCCAAGTGTTTTATGCAAGCATCATTTTAGATTGTTAAAGCATGCCAAGCTTAAAGTTCCCTGGAGGTCACTGTAATGCATTTATGTTGTTTTGAAAAAAAAACACATACAAAACATATTCCCTTGTTACCATGTCAACATATGCCTTATTGAGTCGATGCAACTCCCTCTTGCTCCCTCACTCTGTCTCTAAGTTGCGTGCCGAAATTAATTTTGTGATTATGCACCAGATGCATACTGTATGTGGCTACAAACACACTTTTGCCTTGCCCCTGCTAAAATGAGTGAAAAATTAAATGACTAAGAGAATAAGTGTTGTCTTGATTTGCGATTAGTCAGTTGTCAGCCTGATTGAGCGCATAATGGAGATGAAGTGACTAAAGCAGACATTTGGAAATCCTCCAATTGAGTCATTTTGAACATTTGGGGTTTGAAGTAGCTGGCTGCACAGATAGAGCCAGACCCTCAACAGTGGGATAAAAGGGACCACAGGCACAGGAAAGTTACAGAAAAAACTGAAAACTGCACCAGAGTGGGTGTTTGTGTCGTACCCTTACACCCCTCCGCCAGCCCCAGCCCCAGCTCCATGCATAATGAGCTGGAATGCTCTGGCATTGTGTGCCCTAAACTCCCTCAGGAAGTGGAGTATATTTATTTCCTGCCCAGCAGCAGAGTGCAGTTAAATTGGAAAGGCATTGCCGTGGTAACATTGGCATAGCCTTGCATGTTAGTATGGAGTCTTTAGCCACTAAAGATAGCATCCAGATACCCTGTACTGCAGGTTTAAGTTTCAAGGGAGTGTAAGAACTTAGAACTTTAAGTTTAATCTAAGCACAAGCCAGGCTGAATGTTACAGGCTGCTCTTGTACCAGAGCTGAGGTCAAGCCATGGTGGTGTATTGCTGTGGTTATGACCCTCTGCAGAAACAGCACCCACATTGATGACAGCAGCCCCAGCTAACACGCTGAACCCTGGGTTTTCACAGCCAGTAATGAAGTGCTGGAGCTCCAGCCCGAGTGGCGTGGCTCCTCCTCTGGGCCTCAGGCCCTTCTAAAGGGATGTCGTTACGCAGCCATTATCATTAAAGCTTCGGCACCCAGGGGCACCCAAGTTTGCCGCGTTTTCCAGGTCATCTTGTCTCTGTAATGTTTCTGCACACACATCACAGAGATGAGAGAAAGAGAACGAGTGAATGAGCGAGCGAGGGAGACCAGAGTTAGGCAGAATCTTCCGTACATGATAAATGAG
Organism: Clupea harengus; assembly: GCF_900700415.2. Lineage (NCBI taxonomy): Eukaryota > Metazoa > Chordata > Actinopteri > Clupeiformes > Clupeidae > Clupea > Clupea harengus. The sequence goes on from NC_045157.1 coordinate 23,038,143, forward strand.
AGTGAAAATAAATGAGGACAGGTCTCGGGTCTACACAGGCACAGGAACGCTGTCCCAGCCTCCTCCGCCGGCGCCAGACACAGGTACAAAGCACTCTCCTGTCGAAGATATAGGTGATTTGGGAAGCAAATGAGGAGGTCTTCATTTATCCTTGTCACACTTGTCTTCCAGGTAGCATTTTAGTGCAGTTCTGCACAGCTGCTCTGTGAGCTTGGGTGAGGCCAGGAGTGAGTGAGGACTGCCCTGAGCCTGGAGCTGTCCAGGGTCCTCAAGCTGCTTTCAGAATCTGTAGTTTCCCATTCAGAGTGGGAAGAAAATGCAGTCACTTTTACTAGTTTCCTTCTGTAGCTGTAATACTGTCGATGACAGTGGTCTGACTATTATGGGAATCTATCCTTTGGTACAAGTCTTCCATTCTTTCTTTGTACCTTGTAAAATATATAAGATAAAAGAAAGAACCCCTTTGAGCAGTAATTGTGTTGTTTTATCAGGCTATAGACCTATTGCAGGAAACACTGCAAAATGTCAGATGCCATTTCAGTGCAGCTTGTTTATTACAGGTTTTGAAGTGAAAAATTCAAACACCAGACCCAATAGAAGAGAATGATGTATATGTCAGGACCAAATCAGACCAAAATCAGTGGCAGGACCCAGGAGTCATGAGCCTCAAGTACCTCTGTGTGAAAGACCTTCCCTGTCCCTGACACCTTATTACCCCCGGGGATTGTGTGTTTTAGTCCGTTTATTGCTCTCTGTATTACTCACTCCCCAATCCTCCTGGATTGGAAATGGCAGAAAGAAAAAGGGAAACAACCTCTATTTTCTTTTAGCCTGGTAGGAACCCGACGGTAGACATAGATCTGTCAAAACGAATAGATGCATCAACAGTGTTAGCCTAGCCCATTTTTGTTGGATTTTGTGGATAGTTGTCTTACTGGAATGGATAGTGCAATAATAGGAAGCTATGTTATATCCATTTCCAGTGAAGTTATAAAATCGCCTGCCTCATACTAAGGATGGCTCCCATAATGATTGTGTTTTCCTCTGCAGTGGAATCGGAGTGGCCGGCTGACTATGCCCCGGAGCCCCACGTCAAGTGAGGATGAGATGGCCCAGAGCTTTTCAGACTACTCTGAGGAATCCGGCTCCGACAGCTCCAAAGAGGAGACCATCTACGAGACCATAAGAGCCACCGCCGAGAGACCGTCCAGCCGAATGGAGGACATTCACATCAACTCCCTGGTCATCAGAGTGATCATCCCAGACCTGCAACAGACCGTAAGAGGCCTAAGCTCATTTATACCGAGCTGGTGGCGAATGTGTTTGAGTGTTTGTGCACTTGTGGTCATTACCTTGTTTGGCTATGGGTATGTATTGATCAATCAAAACTCTTGGCAGATCTCGAATTGAGGAAGTTGTCATATCTACCCTCATCAGGTTCAGAGAGCGCTTATGTGCTTGTGAGTGTGTCTTCTGCTGAGGATAATTGCGAGCGCATCTGCCTGCACGGACAGGTCTTTATCTCATTAAGCCTGCTACATTGTTAGGATTTCACGAAGGTCCCCTAGCATCTCCCACACTCCTGATTTACCTTCATGGTTAAAACATGAGGGTAGCCCTTTGCTGGTTGTGCCGTTAGGCTGTCACAGCCGAGAATTAAGCTGTTTGGATGAGCGCGCTGTGTGGGTGACGATTCAGCGTGGTGTGGGGGGATTGATGTATGGAGCCCATTGGTTGTCTCAGGGGAAAGGTTTTGTCCATGCCTCTGTAGGTGATTCTAACTGCAGCTTAATGAAGGGTTAAGGTTCACAGCATCACCTCTTCTCGGTAGAAGCCAACAAATGGAGCAAGAAACGAAGCAAAACATGATTACCAACATTTATTACAAATAAGAAGAAGGCAGCGGAGGCGGAAAAGAAGGTGATTTATGAACGTGAAAAGTGAGTCTGGTACCTCTTCAACAGACAACATGCATGGACAAAAGGAATCAAATGAAGAATAGTCCATGCTTGTTTTTTTGGAACACATTTACCCACATGTTAAGAATAAGTGACAGTGATTGTCAGCCAGATGAGAAGCAGGCGCAGCATGCTTTTATCCACAGGTTTTGTCACAACGCATAACAAACCGACGGGTGTTACAGACAGCCTTCAGATATCTTGTATAGAGTACAGTCTCTAATGTTCACAGAATTCAACAGGACTTCAAACAGACTGAGGGAGATGAGAGGATTCGCACAGTATCTCCCAGCAACCACCCGCTGACCAGCCGAAGCAATGAAAATCAGCCCATGGAGAAAACAAGTGCATTTACATATTTCTTACTGTGTCCTCTGTTTTCTCACTTTGTGTTGTCCACACACATAATAACATGCGACAAATAAAATAATTGAAGACTCTGTCGATTCTGTTTACATGTGGTCTATGTCTTCTATTATCCTCAGCACGTGTGAGAATAATTTCCTTTATACATCATTGTATTGTTTTAGCTGTGTTCATGGGCCATATGTTTAAAACACTCACACGCCCACACAAAAAAGAAATATTGGTCAATTAATTAGCGTGTTCTCTCCTCAGCATACAGTGCACAACTACTGTATGTGTAACAAGGGGACTTAATGTTGACCGCTTGGATGGAAACATCCAACGACCCAATTCCTGGATGAGTTCAGTCAGCGAGATTGATGCCAATAGGATTATTTACACCACAGTGTTTTGGTCTCTATTATTTATACACTTTTCATAATGTAACCAAATAACAAGTGTTATTTTATTATTATTTAATCAGACAGGATTAGAACAACAAAGAAATGCAGGTTATTAGATGCATCTAGAATGTGCATCCATATATTAGAGGATTATATATGCAAATGCACAGTCATCTCTGCTATAATTGTTCTCCATGTATGGTGATGCATATTCCCATGCGTCCTTCTCCCTCCCTTATTCTAGTTTGTCTCTTGAGATTCATTCCTATAGGATTTCTGTTGTTTATTACTGGCCTGTAAGGCATTCCAAAGTGAATGAAATGCAGAGACATTGAAATAGGTCAATGGGAGTAGCACCACTGGCATGGTGGTCCTTTACATCTGGTGGCTAGTCCTAGATAAAGAGGAGGGGCAGACAGGAAAACAAACATGCTTTACATGTAAACGTGAGTACATGAGTGTAGGATTCTGCACACAGCACAAGCAAGAGACAAAATCTGATTTATTGGGTTTATTCCCATCGTTACACATTTCAAAATGGCAACATAAATAAAAGTCCCTGATTTGTTGCGTGCACACAGTGTCTGACCATAGCCAATTCACATCAAAGCCAGTGCAGAAATTGTATGAAATATCACCCCTTAAAGGTTTTGACCACAGAAGGTTAAGGTGGGCTGCCCAGTGTCCCTCCTGTTGTGCGGCAGTGATGACACGGGCGAGGGAATAATAACAGTGAGCACATGAAAAAGAACATATTTCTGAACTCTCCGCTGAAATGCCAGACATCTGCTCGGCCCCGCCGTCCTTCTGCTTTCCGTCTCTCTCGCACAGCCAGCCATGGGATTAAGGTTTACAGCATTCAGTGCCTGTGATATTTACATTTTTTTTCACACATTGCCCACACATTCACACATAACCAGAGTACAGAAATCCACTATCATCAGCTGTGCAGAATGGAAAGCCACAGTACTTGGGCCTAATCCTCTATTATGTGGTGTAGCCCGCAGTGCATTTGTATGCTTTTGTCAGTAATCTGCCACGCTGCAGGAGAGGCATTAGGTCAATAGAGGAATGTAAAAACAATGGATGACTAAATAACAGATTGTAATTGCATGCTTGTTTATCTACTCTTGAGCAAGTGCTGCTTGCGTTGCTCCCGTGCCCAAAATGGTTTACATTGGGGAGATTAGCTAAAGGTGTGCTGGCTGTCATCCTGCCATCGATTCCCGTTGCCAAACCAGGCGAGTGTAACCCCCCACCCCCTCCCCCCTCCCCCACCTGTTTCTCCTTCCCCCTCAACAGAAATGTATGAGGTTCAACCCTGATGCCACTGTGTGGGTTGCCAAGCAACGGATCCTGTGCACATTGAGTCAGAGCCTAAAGGACGTCCTGAACTACGGCCTCTTCCAGCCGGCGAGCAACGGACGTGATGGCAAGTTCCTGGATGAGGAACGCCTCCTCCGGGAGTATCCCCAGCCAATCAGCAAAGGGGTCCCATCCCTGGAGGTACAGTGGTCCCAAACCACAAATGCGCCACCAGCGGAAATTTACCAAATGTTTTGGTTTTCACAGAGTAATACACACACAATTTCATAAGATGCAACACAATCATTTCAACAACTAAAAACAAATGTTATTTTTTCATTTTTTCTTATTAATGAGATGCTACTATTTGAAACTCATTATATAAATGAAGATGATTTTAGGACAGTATATCCATGCTAAGACAAGTGCATTTTTGAAATACTGTAATGAAGGCATATATTCATGAAGAGGGAAGTGGCTTAGTAATAGAAATTTCAGAAATAAAATACAATATCAGTATGTAATATTGAACTCTATCTGGCTGCTATCATTGTTTGTCATTGTTTGTCATTGTATTTTCTGTACATCACAGTTCCGATACAAGAGCAGAGTCTACAAACAACCAAATGTAGATGAGAAGCTGATTGCCAAACTTCACACAAAGGTGAGATGTTTTTCATATGTGCTGTGTGTTTTGCTATGTATCCAACTGAGTTGTACGAAGGAAACTGAATATGTATGAAGGAAGGTCTTCGTAATCACAGCACCACAGGTTTAGTGTTCTGGTATTCAGTCAATCAACCTGGCTTCACATCACCATTTGACTAATGTTTAGGAGCTTCCAGTAGATCTACCATGTATTATGGATAAAATGTAGTGTCAGGGAAAGGAGCAATCATCTTGAAATAATCACAAACAATAATGTGATGAATAAAATCCATCACAATAACCAGCACCTTAACCCAATCCTTCTTGATGTACAGTCACGAGTCAGGGAGAAACTCTGAATGGGAATGGGGTTTATGCCTAGCAGTGCTCCGCAGATGATTGATGTGGATGACAGACTTCAGTGAAAAAAAATTCAGCAGCAAATTACCCAGTTGTACAAATGATTGAGAGGTGCGTCGTCAAGACCATGCTGTGTGTGTGTGTGTGTGTGTGTGTGTGTGTGTGTGTGTGTTTCCAACACTTCCTCCCTGGGAGTGTGGTCTAGAGGGCTGCCCTCTTTCTCCGGGCTCAGTGCCTCCTGACACAGCTGACATTTTTGGGTCAAGAGCAGAGGTCTCTCTCCTTCATTTAGCTCTACATCTCTTTCTCGCTCTTTCTCTCCTTGTTCTTCTCTTTCTTTCTTGATCTTTCCATTTTTTCTATCCTTTCTCCCAGTGTCTTCAATCTCATCCACTCACTCCATAGCTCAAGAGCAGAGAGAACAGAAAAGTCTTGTATAGCCAGACTATAAAACTTCACTTTGCCGTATTGTTCTATAAACACTATGTTGGGCACACGTTGAAAGGCATTTCTTGGTGCCAGTGATTATTGATTTTGCCCCCTTAGGTTGTTTCACAGTGTAAGTGAATTTGATGTGCAAGAAGCGAGAGGATAACTTCAAAAGAACTTAAACAAAGTTTTCTCCGTCTGACCATTGCAAATGTTTCTTTAATCACCCCAGCATTTCTGAGGTTTTCTCTATGTAAGTGTCCTGTCCTTTAAATGTATTTCATGACATCTAAATGCAACCAGTCCCTTGAGGTCAAATAGGTCAGTCTCCATCTTCACACACTGTGTGTGTTTGATCAGGCAGGTGATGGGGAGTTGGGCTCAGATTTCTGCTTGAATTATTAAAGGGCAGAGATTCCAGTTGTAATGCACAGTCCACAGACTGACTGGTAGTGGTGTGATACGTCAGGTTTGTCTGGATGAGTTATTTTCAGATGCCATGCTCCTCTGGGCGGTATTGAGCCTTTCCTCTGGAATTCTCTGGACATTATTTACTCCCAAGGCTCTCTCCGTCTTTCTCCTCCTCTCAGCAACGTCCTTCATCTCCCCAGCTGCGGTCCAAGGGACGCGCCAATGCATCACTCTGTGGTCATTTGTAAAAGCGTAATTGAGAGAGGCACACCAATCCTCCTCACTCCATTCTATCATTCTGCCTTTAGAGACAGTGTGTTTGCTGCCTCGAGCCCTCACAGTTTACTCTCTCTTTTTTTCTCTCTCCTCTTTCTCCTTCTCTCTCTGCCTTTAGCTTTCTCTCTCTCTCTCGCTCTCTCTCGCTCTCTCTCTCTCGCTCTCTCCTTCTGAAGAGAAAGGTGTGAATAAAAGTGTGTGTAGATGTGTCATGGATGTGTATACCCTTTGTCTTCTGTGTCCTCAGCTGTGTCTCTCTGCCATGTGCTATCCTTTTGAGATCAACATTTTTCTGTCATTGTCCACAGACAGCATCCAGGTGCATTAACTCTAGGTAGTAATCAGCCCCTCCACTTGTACTCTCTCTGCCTTCTCCATCTCTGTTACTCCTCTTCTAGTCCTGCTCTACTCCTGCTCTACTCCTGCGCTCCTCAGTCTTTGCTCTCCTCCTGATGCACAGAGCCTCGCAGGAGTGTTCAGGGATCTGCTCTCTTATCTATTTATAACTGGCCTGGAAAGCTGAGGGAATGTTCGTCCTGTAACGCAATCCACACTCAGATTGCCGGAGCAGAAACATTCAATCATCAAATTCTCCTCTCTCTCTCCCTTTCTCTCTCTCTCTCTCTCTCTCTCTCTTTCTCTCTCTGTCTGTCTCTCACACACAACCTACACACTCTCATAGCCCTTTCCTCTGTCTCCAGGCCAACTTGAGGAAGTTTATGGACTTCATCCAACACCATCAGGTGGACAAAGTCTTAAGGATGTTGGAGAGAGGCCTTGACCCCAACTACCATGACCTTGAGACTGGGGGTATGTATTAACGTACACAAACACACTTCATATTCCCCTTCATATTCCCTTACACACACACACACACACACACACATACACACACACACCGTCACGCACACATCACTCATATTGTAATAGCTCTCATGGAAATGTCTTAACAACTCAGGACTCAGCTCTACAGTATCATGCCTTATTGAAACTTCCAGAATCACTCCCTATTGTTCTCACACACAATGCTAAATCCCTCCAGCTCAGCCCCATTTTGGCCCTTGTCACAGTACACTGCAGTACTTCAAACAATAGGCTTGCCTCACATATTGTGTTCCAGCTCTGCAGTAGTTCTGTATCAAGATAGTGTATGCCTTTTTACTGGATATACATCAAAATAGCACACAGATGCTGCCATAATAACACGACCTTCACTGAAAGGCACGGTGATCCTTGTTGCCAGATGAAACAAGGCATTAATATAAGTACATCTGAAGAGGCCTGGAATCATCAATTACTGTGTGGGAAGGTTTGTCTTGGTAGATCAGGTTAATAGCTTGAAACCGTGCAAGAAAAAAAGACCACTGACGTCATCCCAGCTTCCTACCCCGGTCCCTATCCCACCCCCACTTCTCTAATTGTGGTGGTATTTCTTGATGAAGGGTGCACCGTTCAGTGAGCATAGTGCCAATTAAGCCTTTCTCTCTATCTGGATAATTGCAAATATGGTTTGGCTTGTGCTTATACATTTCTAGTGCCACCTGACTGCAGAAAACAGCTTTGTCGTAGCAGTCCATGGCGTTGCGTTTCTTTTGCTTGGCAGTTTTGTGGTGTGGGGATGCTGCAGATACATTCTTGCAGCCTCATCATTCATCAGTCTAGCGACTGTCATCCCTTCAAAGCAGACTGGCCTTTATGCCAGTCGATGGGATTGATTTTTAAATGAACATGTGGGTCGATGACAACTTCACCCGGACTGTGATGTAGTTTATGAGAGGGAGAGAGAGAGAGAGAGAGAGAGAGTGAGAGAGAGAGAGGGAGAGAGAGAGAGAGAGAGAGAGACCCCTTTCTTTTCTGTGCCCATCACCTGGGGCAACATGAGTGTTTGATGGCAGCGTGTAAGAGGTGTTTGAGGCTGTATGACTGTGTTTATGACAGTTTGAAGATGCATTATTCATTGAGGGTGAAGTATTATGTGGGGATTAGAGGACTATCATGGTGGACTCTTTTTTTGTAGCACTGCCAAGATTGCCTCTTGAGTGTGGCGGATAATGACAGAGATTAATATTTGAGCTGAATCTCCACAGTCTTCTAAAACTGTATTTGAATCCTCTCTGTTGGTATTGATTTCAGCGGCGCATGTGAACATGGCGGCCATTTTTGAGAGACAATCATCTGTAAGAATATGAAGTTTTCACACCCCTATAATAGCCGGCGATTGCTCCGAGCCCTTGGAAAACCTCATGTGGCTCGGATATTGCCAATTGATATAGAGGGAGATTGTGTCAGAGTCGGCACTTAGCATTTGCCCATTCCCCCATCATTAAGGCAATTGACTTGTAGATTTGATGAGAGTGCTTAAGACCTGATTGAGTGGTGTACAGGAACATTGATCCAACAATGACTTATGGATCTCTTTTTAAGGGCAAGCTAATTTGACAGCTGAGAAATTGCCCAATTCGGCAGCTGAGTGGCGTGATATATTTCAGCACACATATTTATTTAATATAAATGCAGTTGGATGAGAAAACGAGAGTGGAATCGAAGGGCGATATAAAAGTTATGCTTACATAGACCTGCTGTCTCTAGTGAGTCGGTGTTGATGGTTTCATTTAAGCGGTAATAAAGGAGGTCCTCTATCTGGTATTACTTAAAAAAGCCTCCAAATCTCTCAACACCAGATGCCAAGTGCAGCCAACACTCCTCCAGAGCTGCCAGAGGACTTACATGTACTTAACTTTCTCTGTCTGTTGAGTTTGACCACTCTGACCTTGCAGAAATAGCTCACCAATAAATCAAATCTACAAATTAGCACAATTTCCATTAAGGATTTTTAAACTCCACTCTAGAAGCAGACACCTTGATTTCCTGTAACCTTAGCTTTTTACCAAAGTAATTCCACACAATTGTCTGGGTCATTTGCTGTGCATGTTTAATTGCACTTGTCAACTTTTATATTTTTGTCGCAGGAAAACATGTCAAATGTCTATTATATAAATGTCACCTTGTTGACTGCTTTTCATTTTGGGTGAATTGTGTTGACCTCTATTAAAACCTGTTATTTCACATCATAATTTAAAAAATGACTAGCAGAAATGAGTAATCCTCCAGGCCGGGTCTGTTTAATGGTGGATGTTTTTGTTTTTACAGAAACACCTCTGACCTTCGCTGCTCACCTGGACAACATGGTGGAGACCATGAAAGTGCTGAAGAACGGTGGAGCTCATCTGGACTTCCGGGCCAAAGACGGCATGACTGCTCTTCACAAAGCTGCCCGTTCCAAGAACCAGGTCACCCTCACGGTAAGCCTGGACATCAAAGCACTGCCAGCTCAGAGCTACTGGTCTCTACACTGTCAGTCATTCACAAACTAGCTATTCCATGCTATAAGGCAGGGCAACGCAACGCTGTACTTGCTCAGCACATGTGTTGAATTGCCGGGGTAAAAAAGGATGTAAAGATGTGGTAAATGTAGTGTTTGAATTCTTGACAGAAAGTACGTGCAGAAAAAGGCCAGTTATTAGATTTATGGTACTTTTTAAACAAATGTTGGCTGTAGTGTTAAGTAGGAGTTGGTAAACGGAGACAGAGCTGCATTGTAATATTTTCCCAGGCATGCTACCATAACGCTTTGTACATCAGATCTCAAGCATAGCACCAAGCAGATTTTGTAAATTAAACATAAACATGAATCCTTTGTTAGGTTGCTTGTGTAACACATCCAGCTGTTGTCCAATGTAGGGACTGAGAATACAGCCACATTTGGGACATCATTTGTGGTTGGAAAAAATTAAGTATTACATTCAGTGGGATGCCCAGCATATCTCACAAGTATAAATATCACAATTTTTCTTTGGAATGTTATAGACCCTATACTATACTATAGGACTATACTGTCCTTCTTTCTGAGTCTGAATATCTACATTTGAACTGAATGACTGCACTGTGCTTTGCACTGAGGTGATGTACTGCCTGTGGGTTGACACGCTACATTTCTTCTGAAAGACTCTCCTGGAGCTGGGTGCGTCTCCAGACTACAAGGACAGCCGCGGGCTAACGGCACTCTATCACACTGCCATGGTCGGGGGAGACCCCTACTGCTGCGAGCTGCTGCTCCACGAGCACGCCGCCGTCTGCTGCCAGGACGAGAACGGATGGCACGAAGTCCACCAGGTGACCCCTTCACTCTATCCCTCCCTCCCTCTCTCTCTTCCTCTCTCTTTCCTTCTAAAAAAAGGAATGCACGCCAAAGAGAACACCGACGGTAAGAGGGTTGAGGCTAAATTGTAGGCCAGCTACTTTCTGCGCAACAGCACCCACTTTCCAAATGTAGGTTTTTCCCATCTCCCCATGGCCAAAGGATAGCTTTCATCACCTCTCCCTGAAGACAACTTGTTCACACTTGGCATTTAGAGCTGTCACACTGTGACCTGTGACCTTTGACATTTCATCGATCTCCTTGGACCTTTGTGATCACATGCTACTGAAACAAATACCTGGCCTTGCTCTTCTGTAATCTCTGCCATGCAGAAGGGGGTCGTTAGTGTAACAAGGACAGCACAAGGGCTAAAACAGCCATCCCACTGCCTGGGCACCCAGCTGGGCTCGCGTCTAAAGCCCTGTGTTAATTGCTTCATTACTTCGTTAAATATCTTATCAAGGGGTTTACTCATTTAGCCTGGTCCTCGGCTGCCTCTGCCTGAAAAGATTAAGGCTGATCATTGGCTTCAGCAGAGCCAGGAAATTGTGCTGCAAGAGGTCATTGCGATGAAGGTGGGTAGGAGAGAGAAGAGCGAAAAAGAAAGAGAGTGAGAGAGAGAGGTGGGGGGGAGAGAGACGGCAGGGGTGTGTGTGGATGCCGTGGTTGTGACAAGCATTTGTTTCAGTGTTTGTGTTAGTGTGACTCCAGCACAGTGATCTTTAGCTCCACCAGTCGTCTGCCTCACCCATGCTGCAGGGTGTCCACATATCGTCTCTCTCCTCAAACTCTTTTTAGCTGCTGTGCGTTTGAAACCTTGCCAAGGCAAACGCCTGGAGAGAGGGACGTTTATGTGTGTGTGTGTGACTGTTTGTGTGTGTGTGTGTGTGTCTGTCTATCTGTCTGTGTGTATTACATGTGTATGTGTGATTAGGCTTGTTTTTGTGGCTGTTGTGTATATATATGAGTTTGTGTGTGTGTGTGGGTTTGTGTGTACCTAGGTGTGTGTCTGTGTTTTTGTTAGAACACCCTTATCTCCTGGCTGGTGTGCTGCAGATGGCCCTTTCCTGTAGGAGAACAGACGCAATCCCACCCAGCTATGGCTCTTCCGTGATGGCTATCACACACTGTCAGTCACACACAAGCGGGCCCCCTCCCTCCCTCTACTGCACACTTATCACAGCGGGCATCGCACTCGCCAGCTCAATCAGATCCACAGACATGCCCTGTCGTCCTTCCTACAGGCTAGACCAACACTCAACAACCAAGTGTTCTCCCTTTCTCCCTCCTCTCCCCTCTCATTCACACTCACTCACACACACACACACACACACACACACACACACACACACACACACACACACACACACACACACACACACACACACACACACACACACACACACACACACACAAACACACACACACACACTCATACACACACACTCATACACACACACACACCAACAACAATCAACAAACACTAGAGCGCTGTAAAGAACATGAGCACGGTGGGGTGCAGGGAAAGGCAAGTCCCTTTACATGCATATGTAACCGTTGAGTTATTTCAAAGCCAGGAAGTGTGCTAAAATTGGCTCAAAATGAGCAGTGTGTTTCCTCCCTAACCTTAAGGTAACACATCACAGACTGACATCTCACTTTAATGTTTCAAATTCCAGAATCTGTGGCCTTTGGCTACCCACAGCTGTCAGATTCAGTTTTTTTCTTTTTTTTAAACTGAATGCATTTGTTTGTTGCATTTATCTATGAAAGACATTTATCAACTGAGGAGTACGTTTTTGACAGTGACAGTGACATTTACAGTAAAACATGTTCAGCCGTACTCTTGTAATGCCTACTGTCCTCTTGTGGTCACATCAGGATATAACAGTCTGTGCAGGGCAGAAAGTCTGGTACATGTACTATATTATACCATCCATACAGAAAAATCTCAGTTCAGTATACAGTATGTTGACTTGATATGTAAACAGCATTCACCTGCACTGAGACTGATTTAACTAATTGCATTTGTACAAGATGCCTGTGAATGTCACTCAATTTTATTAGGTGTTTTCATGCTAAGATTTATTTATTAGATCAAGAATGAGTCTGTAGAATTATGGTGTATATATAAATATACATATATACATAGTGTTAGACAGATTTGATTACTTGTTGTAGGTAAAAAGGGGGTTACGTCTTCAATTCCACGTAAGATTGATGTTGATGATGAAAGTGAGGAAATGCGCATGTGTAAATGTGGCGCACTGTAAATGTTATGACGCATTGCCTAATGATGCTACATAATACCACATTCTGATGGCATACAGTAACCCCATGCCCTTCTATTGTTTTACTCATGCCTTATGTGTGTGTGTGTGTGTGTGTGTGTGTGTGTGTGTGTGTGTGTATGTTTGCGTGGTGTGTGTGATGTCTAAATGTGAAGGCTTGTCGACACGGACATGTTCAACACCTGGAGCATCTGCTGTTTTATGGAGCGGACATGAGTGCACAGAATGCTTCAGGAAACACGGCCCTGCACATCTGTGCTCTCTACAACCAGGTGAGTGTGAACGGTGCATGTGACTGACTGTCACTTCGCTTGTGTGTGTGTGTGTGTCTGCGCATGTGCAAACGTGTGTGTAGTGGGGGGGCAGAGAGTGTTTGTGTATGTGAGTACATGTGTGTGTGTGTGTGTGTGTGTGTGTGTGTGTGTGTGTGTGTGTGTGTGCCCATGTATATCATGCGTATTGATGTTTTGAAACTTGACTCTGTTTAAAATGGCTCAATGCTAACAGCTGTGTTTATTACACTACTACATCAGCATTGTTCTATAATGATTTCAGTTCACTCTTGTGGGGAGGTATTTATTAAGCTGGCTGTTTGTTTTCGGAATGTCTCCTTTGCTAGTAGTTCATAGAGCTTGGCTTATGATTCTGGTCCTTTTCAAGGATGCAGAGTCGGAAATGACAAACGGAACAGCTTTTATTAATGCTGCCTACATTTGCTCACACTTTTTAAGATCAATTGAAAACATCATCTTAAAATACTACCTTCTCTTCCCCCACCACAAACTGCATCTCTCTCTCTTTCTCTCTTTGCTCATATTTTTCTTCTCTCTCTCTGTTTCTATAGCATCCTTTTCTTTCCATATCCATGTCTGCACTTCCCATTATAGCTGTAAAATATCCCCATGCTCTTGTCAGTGTGATATTAAAATACGTCCTTTAGATTGTCTATGTATTTGCACACTCTGCAGTCTATGTGGGTGTGTAGTCAGTGGGTGGCGGTGTTTTAATGAGCTTGTCAGATTAACTATGCTCTTGTGGCTCTCTTCCTCCCCTCCTCCCTGGTGCTCTTTAGTCTCTGTTGTGTGTGTGTGTGTGTGTGTGTGTGTGTGTGTGTGTGTTATTTGTTTGGGTTGTGTAGACCTATTTAATATCTTAAGGAGATACATCTGTAAGAAAAGTGTCACAGCAAGAGAAAAATAGACCACACAGCCAAATGCCGTCTCTGTCCTTACATGTTTTTGCTCCGCCTGTCGGAGTGTATGTGTTCTGAAAAGCTGTGGACTCAAACCTGTGGAGACGGAGACGGAGACGGAGACGGTACCCTGCCGGCAGCTGTGCTCTTGTAGCGGCCGCTGAAGCATGGCACACTGTGTCCAGCTGATTAAGCCCCATCTGTTAGCTCACCACCAGCCCGTCTTCCAGACACAAACGCAGCACAAGCAGCCAGAGCGCGCATGGCTGACGGGTGATAGTTGAAAGGTAACAGTGGGAGCCTGATGGGACCCAAACTGCAGTGTTTTGAAGGGTCCACACCGAAGGTCATTTAGATTCAGTTAGAGGCTCCCAGGACTGGTAATGCTGTTGTGGCAGCACAAGCCGTAGGAGGGTCTTAATAGCCTCTCCATTATCCCGCCTGCCGAGGCAGCGCCGGACACCAACCTCCATCAGGAAACAATTATCATGGAATGGTAAATCCCCTCAGCTGGTATTGATGTAGCAAATTGGCTGTCCAGTTGTTCTCCAACCAGGCCCATACCTGGCGTCCCCAGCCCCCACCTCCTCCCACTCGACCTCTCTCAGGGTAAACCGGTTCGTTATGGGATTTAGAGGCTCACGTCGTTTAAAAAAAAAATAAGCTAAATGAGCCTCTTGTTGTTTTATCAAATACTCGTTCATTTTTCAAGATGAATTGCGGTGGTAGTCCAAAACAGATGGCTCCAATTAACATGCAGTACACCAGGCTGTTAGATGAAGCCCACCAAATGCTGTTTTTATTACCATTCATATCTAAGTTTGAATGGCATGAGGCATTGGCATAAAGTGGTTTGGGTTTTGTGTCCAAAGTAGTCAACTCATGGGTCAGAGAGCATTATGTGAATTCCTTTAACATTACCTTTTTAATATGTTTTCAAATATCTCAGTTAGCAGTTCAGTTGTCACTGTTTTTGATGAGAATGGAAAAAAAAATTGTGTTTGCATTTGTCGGTGGTGTGTGCTGCGATGTGGAGCGCCATAAGTGTGACACTAGCTACATTTTCCCTCTCGGCTCAGGCGCTTTCTCTGCATCTCACGCCCTCACTTTTGTCTGGAATGGAGCAGCTGCCTCCCTCATCTACATAATGGCTCTCAGAAATGAAGGAGCATCAACGTTGAGAAGTCTGTGAGGCCACAGCGCATTACGTTTCTCCCTTTTAGCGCTTTTTGGCTAATTTGTCTTATTTCAGGTGTGGAGAACTTACCACTCAAAGCAGGGAGAAGCATTTAAAAAGTTTGATGCTCATTTACATTCTGAGAGTCAAAGGCGAAAGTGGTTCTGACAAAGTGACTTCCTTTTTTTCTTTTCCTTCTCAAGGAAAGTAATAACCCCCCCGCCCCCCCCCCCCCCCCCCCACCCCTTCAATGCTAGTTCCTTCCTCCTCCCTCACACTATTGTGTTGATGCTGCCATTTACAGTCAAAACCATTTCCACACTGTCCGTCTTGTGTGACTACGCTAATGCGGTGTGTAGTCTCTGTGAACGGGTCACTGATGGCCGTGGCCGTGGGCTGATGGAGGCCTTTTGTGCACTAACACGGTATTTAGTGATGTGTACGTTGAGCGCCCTCCTTGCTGGGCTCCAGTGGTCAGCCCACTCAAGCATGCTCTCAGCCCGTCCTCCCAGCTAGCCAACAGCTCTGACTGTGACACGTTAATTTCCCTATGGGATGGGTATAGGATTGGTTTTGGTTTTGGTTTGTATTTTTGTTTACCTGTATTACCATTACAGTTTGTTTGTGTGTGTTTGTGTGTTTGTGTGTGTGAGTGTTCAAACATTGTTTGACTCTAGTTCTAAATCTAAGATGTATTAGAGACTATTTAACTTTTACGCCATTTTTGGGAACAATTTATTAGTTGCGCAGCTTGGTCTGGTCAAGACGAGAGTGATTTCTGGTTAAGGAACTGTCTGTGTGTCTGTGGAGTGCTCACTCTGAGGGGCTGCAGTGCGGAGTTCCATTAGTGAACATTAGAGAATGTGCGTGAAAGTGCAACATTTTGCAGAAGTGTCACAGCTGTTTTGAGTGAGTGAGTGTGTGTGTGTGTGTGTGTGTGTGTGTGTGTGTGTGTGTGTGTGTGTGTGTGTAATGGGAGGATGGGTGTATGCTTGTATGCACACGCCAGTGTCAGTGTGTGTCTGCGTTAGCGGTGTATAATTGTGTACATGAGCGTGTACATGTGTGGTGAGCCAAGTTGTGGGCGAGCCGCGCTTACAGACCAATCTCTCCTCCTTTCTGTCGCTTCCCTTTTTCTTCTCTTTTCATCTTTTTCCACCGCCACCACCTCTGCTTCCTCAGCTGACACGCTGGGTCTTCTTCACCTCAGGGAATATCTGCATGCCAAGGTATCATGCACCTATCTGTCCTCCTCCCACCGGTAAAGAGTTTGGTGTTAATAGTGGGGTTTCCTTCTAGAGAGATGTTGGTCATAGTAGAGGAAGGAGTACTTGATTTTGGATGTTTTCTTCATTCCCTCGGTTCTTTCCCCTCCCGCTGTCCCTCCCACAGCATTTGGGAGTTGGAGTGTGGGTGAGTGAATAGGGAAAAAAGAATGGTGTGGAAAGAGAGAGAGAGAGGGTGACATCAGAGCTCTGTGTCTCTCATCTTTCCTTTCTCTCTCACTCTCTCTCTCTCTCTCTCTCTTTTTCTTAATTCATCTGTCTCTTTCTCTCTCCAGGACAACTGTGTGAGAGTGTTGCTTGTCCGTGGAGCCAACAAGGAGGTGAAAAACTTCAACAGCCAGAGTTCTTTTCAGGTACATGTGCATTTTCCTTTTACCAAGTGTGCTGGTAGTCTTTTAGCTCAGTTAGCCAGCGCTTACCATAGCGCTTATTCAAATAACAGAGAAAAGCCGATTCATAAGCCTATCTTTTTATAAGGATTAGACCTCTAACAGCTTTCACTGATAGCCAACCGCTAACTGTAATCTTTGAATTAATACCAACTGTTACTCACTAATGATTTTTAAGTAAGTAATTAGTCATCTGAGTGGCAACGAGAAAATGGCCAGCAGGCACCTTGAAGAGATGGGTCTTCTCAGGTCTTTCAATTAAACATATTCAGATTAAAATACTTAAAAATACTTTCATTTTGATTTGTATTGACTGATATTTTTTATTGTCTTGTTTTGATGATTATCAAATGTAGTTATTAACAGAATATTTGTTTGATAAACAACTTAAATAGCTTCTTTGAACCATATGTGTCTCTCTCCCCCATCCCAATATGTGGTTGGTCTTCAAATATTTGTGGCGGTTATTCGTTTTATCTGATTGTTTAGTTTTGACAGTAATAATTTAGCAGTTCTTTACAGCACTATCTCAACATTAGTAATATTGAGTTTTGTTCAGGAGCAATGTTCCTTTAGTGTAAAGGCCTGATTTAAATGAATTCACTGAGTTTGAGTTTGGAGGACTGCATTTGGGTTACAGTGTTGTTGTGCTATATTGGGAGTGTGCAAGAACCCACTTTCATAAAGTTGCTGCAGAGAAAGCACACAGAGGCAAATACTCACACAATACACACACACACTCTCTCTCTCACACACACATACAGACACACACACAAACGGACAGGGGTGCTAGTGTATATATACACACACTCACACACATACGCACACACACACACACGCGCGCGCACACACATTCGCACACACACACATGCATACACACGCACGCACGCACGCACACACACACGTGCGCGCGCATGCACAGGGGTGCTCATGTATACCCACACATACAGGAGCACACGCTCATCCTGCCGACATGAGCCCCCAGTCACTTTAGCGCCTTCTGAGCGACCACTCTGCCTCTCTTCAGAGCTACTCCAGAAGAATCGGTCTGAATTATATATTGAATCTACACGTTAGGGACTGAATGGAACATGGAGTATATGTGATTGAACAATCACTGACGATACAGTCAGGGACTCCAGTGATGCATATGAGTTTCAGTTGCATTTGTAATAACATTCTTTCCTCTAAAAGCATCACATGGCCCCAGATCATTTTACAGGCGTTATCTGATATTTTGTTGGAGATTGAACTCTTTTGAGGTTTGGTTACAGCACAATTCATTTTAAAATAAAATTATGCTCTAGTTTGAGAGTGCTAATGGTTGGCGCAGTGAGAGTGGATAGCACAGTGGGGAAAGGGGATTTGTCTTTTGCAGTTTAATTACTTGTATTACTTCTCTTTGGTTCATAGCTATGAGTTGCTCAGTTGTTTTCATTGTGCTTTACTGACCTCATCTTTTAGCGCTGTGTGTGCTACATGTGTGTCTCCAAGTCAATCAAAGGCTTGACACAGTCAGCATCAGCAACTCTGTTACTTCATTACGGTAATATACAGATTTCTGATATCTGCCCTATGTGGGAGTATTTATTTTTTCTTCAGACCTTGTTGCTGATTTGTATTAAAGATACAGTTTGATTGGGGCGTTTGTTTGAAAATAAGTCCAAAGCACAACTGAAGGTGAACTAGTAATCCCCATTTGTTATTGGTGTTGAACTGCCTCAGTGGCATTAGAGAGATATCTTCTATCAGTTTAGATGCATAGATCTTGGCCCACTTTGGCTTCCTTGTTTAGCAGCTTGCAGCTAAAAACATACATATTTAAATCAAGTATGTGTACTCTGATGGTCTATTTCTATTTTGTATTGTCATGGTCTCTTATTTCTATAAAAGGAGGACTGAAGATCTGCGCACCTGTCCTGTCTAGGAATGGTGGTTGGTCAGCTCTTTCCTGTGTCCCTCAGACACATACAGTAGTAGCCTACTCATCTTTGAGACTGTAATCAGATCTGTAATACAACGCTTCGCTGGTTTTGTCTGTCAGTGGTGGAGTGATTACGTAATTGGCGCACATTTGGGATACGGCAATGTTGATGTGCTGATGCATTTTCACATCATCTCCCTATTGCTTTGCCCAGAAGGCTAAATATAGGGCTCCTGCCTCACTGGCTCATCAATTAGAGCCCAGCTGAGTAACTCAAAATGTCCCCATACATAATCCACTTCATGCCTGTAAACCACGTGCAGGGATGTCAGAGATGCTCTGTGAATATCAGTTGGTCATAATTCAGACCCCCACACCTCTCACACCTTTTCCTCTCACAGTTCATGTTTGTTCTTTTCCCCACTCCCTTCCTGCTTTCTTTTTCCACTGTTCTCTCCTGTTTTATTAACACCCCAGGAATGACTCAAATGCGCTCTCTTTCTGGTGCTTAAATGAGTCGTTTGAGTCGAGTGTATAGTGAGAACCACTGAAATATGCACTCATGCTCGAAATAGCTGTCTCTGTTTGTTCGACTTAACCCTTCATAAGTTCGCTGCTATAAAGATGCCACAATGACTCAAATTTGACATCACTACAAAGGAAGCCCCACTTGCCTATGATATAAGACAGTAATCTCCCAGTGTGAAGCAGATAGTACTGAGGGAGTTTTGTACTGACTTTGAAGAAATCCCCTGTTGTAGCACTTGTTTCCTGCTCATCACAATTCTTTACTGCCCCTTTAAGAATTCTCCTCAGTCTTAATTAAGAATCTATATCTTCTCAAAGATGAATGTAGCTGCAGGCTTAGCCCGCCTTCCCTCCCACCATTATCCAAACTGGATCTCCATGACAACCCCAGCTCAGCCCAGCAGCTGTGCTGGCTTCAGTGGTGTAGGCAACAAGGGGTTAAGTTGTCATTTCTTGGCCCTGCACTTCAGAGATAGGCAGTTTAAACTTCATTCTGCTTCATTTGGTACGCCTCTCTTATAGAGTGCCAGTGATGGCTCTGTAATCACACACACAGTGACTAGCTCTCAGCATGAGCATCATTTTGGCTTGAAAAGTGCTGGGGACATAGATGGGATTTTACATAGACCTTTCACTGGCCTAATGCGTTCTTCTATAACGTCTCTGCTTCTGCTTTTGCTATTACAGTTAGCGTAGCCCAAATACATATGCAAAAATATTTCATAGGTTACTGGGATTTTTAAGTGCTTTAAACCTATAATGTTAAAATAGTCTAAAGACAAGTTGGATGTATCTCTGTCAATAGTGGCCAGCAGATAGAGCAATGAAAAAACCTCATTCCCTGAAAGTCACGCTAGTGAGACACCCAGGGATTGTAGCATCATTATTTGCATCCCCACCTTCAGTGTCTCAGGGTGCAGGCTCAAGGCCAGTGCGGGACTGTTGACTGTTGTTAACAAACTGCTCCAAATGTAGACATTTTTAAATACAAGATTGAGCTCTAAAACTTGTACTCTATTTTTGCTGCACTTTAATTCTGGAAGTAGACCTAGTCATTCCTGACAGAGAAGTGACATCTCTGGCTTATGGCAAAGCTCTATTGGCAGGCCTATTTTTAGGCTCTATTCTCTGGCTAAGCTTTTGGGCCTTTCTCTGAAAACGTCTCTATCGGGCTCTATTGGGGATTCTATTAAGGATTCTATTCAGGCTCTGTGGTTCTCTATGGTTTCTATATTCAGCGTTCCGGAAGAGTTAAACACTATGTTTTCATTCTATTTTAGTTTTTTTGAATTTTTGTTTTATTTTGTTTTTAGGTAATTCTGCTTTCTGTTCTATTTTATGTCCACGGATGATGGCCAAAAATTAAGTCTTGCGCACTTTACAGTGGAGACTCTAATATCACGATGTGAGCCACAGACTTATATGCACCTAGTAATACAATAATTCAACTGGTGCATATGTTCAACAAGCATAGCTTTAACTATCTTGCTATGCACACTTCACCAGTGACCGACCAAACACAACAAAGATAATAAAGCATCTTACTTTTATATATAGTCCACTGAAAGTTATCCACATAACCCTGAGTTAAGTTTGAGTTAACACTGAGTTAAAAACACTGTTATTTCATGAAGTATAATGTCTGCTATGCTAGACATTATGAACTAGTATATAGCTAGTTAGAGATTAGCCTGGCCAGAGTTGATGTCATTACACCAAATCTGACTTTTTTTTCGATATTTTTAGTGCAGCAACACTTTATTTTCATTGCGCTTGGCAAACCGAACCAAAACTGTAATGGTAGCAATTAAGCACTTTGAGAAGCTATTCATTTTAGTGAGATTCTCAGTTGTCAAAAGTGGTTGGGACGATTGGTGATTGCAAAAAGCGGTGGGGACATGTCCCCTGCGTCCCCACGGTAAATGGTTCACAAAGTGCTGCGGAATAATGCTGTAGCGTGCAAGAGGTTGCAGCACTTCCTGTGAGTTTCTCTGCTTTGGGCATGCTAGTACTGTGCTATTTTGTTGTTTATGCCGTTAGCAAGTTATGACTATCTTATGTGTCTAATGTTAGCGTGAATACCTTAGTTTAGCTCTGCCTATGTTTGTGTACCTGTCCACGGTCCGTGTATGTGCTATCCCCATGTATAAGACCTGCTCCTGTTGTCTTGCTCTGTGTGGTTCTTTGGCACCCTCACGGTTGTGCAGTGCAAGGGACACGAAAGTCGCATTAATAAATGGCACTCCTGCGATCGTGCCGTGTATGGGATAAGGGTGCTTGCCTTTACACCTGAGATCTCTCCATTCTTTTGGACTGGCTCACTAAAATAAATGGAATAGCAGCATTCTGGTGGAGAAATATCTGCCGAGAGGGAAATCTGCTGACATAACGTTGCTAAAATTATTAACAATTTTGTCACTATTTTACCTTCAATTCACTGAGGATCTTAGATCAATGTTGACCATAAGAGAGGCCCCACATTTAATAGTAAGATGTGTTTGTATATTCCAAAGATATTGCCAACTGACTCCCGCCTTGGGATGTTCAGTTGGTTTTGTTTGTTCACTTGATACCTATGCACAACTGTCTGTGGCTAGGCCACCACCATATGTTATTTATGAAGGCTTACATTTCACTTGAGCTGAGGCATGTGCACGCGTGCATGTGTGTGTGTGCACGTGAGTACATGTGTGCTCATTTATGTATGTGTGTACAGTTTGCCAGGAGAATAAAAGGGGTTGCATTGGAGAATATAGTATATATATATACTATGTGTAGGTGTGGTTAGAAAAAGAGAGAGACAGAGAAAGCTGCCTTTACCTGCACTCAACCTATATCTTGATGAGTGGGCAGAGCTCTCAGTCTGCCATCATGCTTCCAATTATATGTTACCAGGAGATACAGCCTCTTCCAGACCCAGTATCTGAATCTCCCGCTGGAGAGTTGCCTTTATGTTTGTGTGGCCCTGATTTAGGGCTGAACGATTAATTGCATTTGCGATTTAATCGCGATATGATAGAACGCGATTTTCTAACCGCAACGTTCGCGATTAAAAACGTGATCTAAAAAAAATAAAAAATAATAATAATATTATTTTTATTTTTATTTATAAGATGGTACATTTTGCACACAGTGTTTAAAAAGTGCATGCCTTGTGTTTATTCTTACAATGACTTTGTTTAAATTACTTAAATGCACAGTGGCAAAGCCACCGATTTGTTGTTTTTGATTCTGTAATGAGCAGTTAAATGAAAATTTGAATTGTGGGAAATAACATTTTACACTAAATGTATCTAATATTTTGTTGGTCATATTGAAATCATTCATTACGATTTGTTGGGAAAAAAATAAGGATAAAATAAAAAAATCGCATATTAAATCGCAATCGCAATTAGATTACTTCCCCAAATCGTTCAGCCCTACCCTGATTGTAATTCCTCTATTAGCACTCAGAAATACAGTTGTGCTGTAGCAATACCACAGCTCTGTTTGCCTCTCCAAAATGATAATGTCTGCCAGGATGGCATATCAGCATCTCTGTCTCCTCCCAGTGGAAAATTTGGTCTAAGCATGGCTGTGCTCCTGAAAGATTGAGCAGGACTTTTGCGTTTGGTTTGACTCCATTGTGAATCGAATTTACTGAAACCATACTGTGTTGTCTCTTCTTTACTAATGTGATACAGCAACAATGTCTTTACAGAGATGTAAGCATATTAGGTTGAGGGTAAGGAGAAGAAATGGTTAGAGTGGGAGGTGGGCTACAGAGCGATAGAGAGTAGAGGGAGGGACAGAGAGAGGGAGAGAGATACAAAGAGAGGGAGAGGTCAAGGATCAGCTGCATAGTTCAGTAGGTCCCAGATGAGTTGTGATTATACTGTAGGCTGCAGATGGTTAAATCCAAATCCATGCACACAACTGCAAGTCATACACTGATTATTAAAGATCACTACACTCACATCCACTCACGTGGTCCACAGTGGCACACTCTCCCTGTGTAAACTGCAACTGAAATCAGTTCTCTCTTGCTGTTTGTATCTCTGCCAAGCACACTCTCAGATCCTTTTTCCTCATTTTTTTTTTGCAGGTGGCCATAATTGCAGGGAACTTTGAGTTGGCTGAACTCATTAAGAACCACACAGAGACAGATATTGGTGAGTGGCAAAATGAAACCTCCTTATCACAAGTTGGTGCTTAGACAGCTGTGATGTCCTGGGATGTGGGGGTGGGGGGTCGTGTTTGCGGTCCAGGCTGACTGACTCGTAGTAAATGAGTGGACTAATCCAAGCCCGGAGATTAGTCAATGGAGGGGTGCTCCGGAGGGAGATGAAAACTGCTTCGATCATACGGTTCCACTCAAGATTTCCTAGAAATGCGATCAATCCAAGGATACATTTTCACAAGCACACAGGAGCAGTTTTTCCCTAAGGGGTGCAAAAGGATTTTTTTTCTTCTGTGTTGTTGTGTCCTGTCTATACATGCATGTGTGTGTATATGCGTCAATACACAGACAATATAAGATCTGAGTGGATTTGAATTTCACCTTTATCCCACCTTCTGTCTTGCCCCTTTCCTGCAAGATTAGTGCGCTTGTTCAGCGAAAATCAGGGATGCCTCTGATATTCGCTGACAGAAGGAACTAGAGATATAGGGGAAAAGAGTAAGGGGGGAAGATAGGGGAAATCCAGACTGTGATGACAAGAAGCACCCTTATCCCCACCCTAAAATCATGTTCCTTCAACTCATGGAAAGAAAGATGTTGCCAATCTTGAGGCCATTTTAATTTATGATGTCCCCAAACTGACTTTTCTTTTTTAATTAAACTATTTTGCAATGGAGGCAAAGGTTCAGCAGGCCGGATTAGTGGCCTACAGACAAATGAAATAAATAAATAAATAAATAAAACAGAGAGGATCTGGTAATCCGTGATTGTTTCCCAGAGCGCCCTCGCTCCACAGCTGTCCCACGGCTAAATGAAAAACGCACTGCCGGATTAGCCGTCATCTGCCTCCTGACAGCCCCTACCATGGACCCTAGTGCGGCCGCACCGGCACCACAGCCTCGCCCGGAGGCCGGGCTGTGAGAGCCCGCTGCCCCGCTCGCCCGTATGCCGGGGATTACCCTGCGCTCCCGTTCGCTCGTTCGCTCGCTGTGCCCGTGCTCTGCGCCTTACCTGCGCCCAACCTGTCTGTGATGGGGGTTTTGCCCCACAGGAATATCAGCCATGGGTTCTGCCTGCTGCAGAGAAAAAGGTGGGTCCTCCCCTCTTTCTTTGAGCCGACAAAACCCATACACTGGCGTACTGTTGGCTGTGATGTTCTTTGGGTTGTGTGTGTTTTTTTGTGTGCATGTCTATGTTTGTGTATGTGTATGTGCGTGTGTCCATGTGGGCTAAATCTCTGGTCAGAACATGCTCTGTCTGAGAGTAATTAGAATTAGTTGTAAGAGTATTATGGTGGGGTGTGAGAATCTTTGAGAATCTTTTTTTTTTTTTTAAAGCGCCACATGCATTTACACATGCGCTCTTCTTGACTTCATTTCCCATCATTCCACTCCCCTTACGAATTCCGGATATGAATGAAGGACGGGGAAGACTTATGTTAGATTTGAATACAACTGGATTTTGGATTTTGAAATACTGGAATTGGAAATGTTTTTCTTGGTAATGCCAGTTTATTTTTTGGGAAATTCCCAGTATTATCATTCCTACCGTGGCATGCACTCATACTGGTCCCGAACACAGAATTAGTATTACAGTATGGTTATTACTGGACTACTGTACATTGCAGAATACCAAGCTGCTCTTAAAACCCATATTTTCAAACTAGCTGTCTAACTTTAACTATCAACTCCATCTTAGTTTATACTGCCACATCGATTTGGACTCATTGCTGAACTATGCTGTGTTGCACATTGCTTGTTTCACTGTTGTTTGTACTGGTGTTTCACTGGGTGCTCTGTTGCTTACTCTATATTTATTACTGATTGAATGTCATGTAAGGTGACCTGTGCCACAAACGGCGCCATTTAATAAGATATTATTATTATTATTATTATTATTATTATTATTGTTGTTTTTACCTCAGACACAGCTGATGAGTTATGTTAGTACCAACAAGTTCCCAGTATTTCCTCAACCTTTTTGTGCCACACTTGGATAGTGAAAGTTGGATGGTATAAGCTGTTCCACATGAATTATAGTACAATATGAATTATAAAGCACATGAATTATTAATTTGAATGGGAACCGTTTGGGTTTTATCTGGAGGAAACTCACACTCCGCCTATAGACCAGCTCTGCTCACATGCTCTCCAAAGTGGCATCCAACACACAGGCAGGGGGTGACCTATATAGATAATAAGTACGTTGAGGAATCTATATTGTAGTGAGAATCCCATACTTCACAGATGGTGTAGCCAAACCCAACTTGGCATCATGTCATACAATGAATTCCTTTGCCCATCATTTGAAATGTATGAATGTATGTCCAGTGCCAGTGGATTTCATAATTAGGCAGTTGGCGGGGGGGGGGGGGGGGGGGGGGGGGCTGGGCAGTATGTTGTGATCAATTTCTGGTGCGAACACTGTCACTTTGGTCACTATGAGTCACTCTTTCACCAATCAGCCAACCAGTAACTGTGCCACGATCTCTCCCGGCGCACTGGGGTTGCCATGGCTTCCATGTGTTACACTGATAGAGGGATCTGTGATTGTTGGGGGGGGATTGCCAAACACATCCTGGCAGTGGCAGTGGCATTTCCCATCACACACATAGACACAGTCACATTGTACACTACAGGAAAAGTAGTACTACAGAGCAGAACATTTCACTCCTAACTAATCTGATTGGCTCATTGTGTGTGTATACATCAGAGGCTGTATGTAGCTGCAGTGTGCCCACTAGAATTGTGTGAATATACACATAGCTACACTGGAATAGTATACATGCAAGAGTGCACTGTGTGTCTTTACACTTGGTGGGCGTGGAATTCATTTGTCTGATGTTTTTCAATACCTCGGCTGATAGTGTGTAGCAAAGCAAGACCTTTTACAGTAGAAGTGGAAAAGGTGTAATGTGTCTACGCGCACAGATACACACATGCGCGCGCACACGCACACACACACACACACACACACACACACACACACACACACACACACACACACACCCACACACACACACACACACACACACACACACACAGGAACCAGACCACCACACCAGGAGCATTGCCCAGTTTTCTCCTCCCCTCTCTTTAAGTCTCTATAAAATGATTGGCAGTGATTTTACAGTAGAAGTGGAAAAGGTGTAATGTGTCTACGCGCACAGATACACACACGCGCGCGCGCGCACACACACACACACACACACACACACACACACACACACACACACACACACACACACACACACACACACACACACACACACACAGGAACCAGACCACCACACCAGGAGCATTGCCCAGTTTTCTCCTCCCCTCTCTTTAAGCCTCTATAAAATGATTGGCAGTATTGTGCATTTTAGCCATTATTTGCCACAAGTGTTAATCCATACCAGACTCCCCAACACCCAAAGCAAAGACACTGAACACTAAGCACAGTACAGAGCAAAGACTTGCCAAATGCACATAGAAGATCAATCAAATAGTAATTGCTTAATGTGACTCATAGTTTCATGATTGCACTAAGAAATCTGCAGCCATTATGTTTGTAGATACATAATGTCACACTGTTAGTTATTGGTCCTCATTATGTATTTGTGCCATCCCATCAATGTTATTGTTCCTGTATACTTTCCTCTATATACTAATTATGTAAGTATATACAGAGGGGGCACAAAAGGCTTGTTAATGAGAGGCACAGCACAGAAACCCCCTAGAGTTCTTCTTGCTCCCTGCACTCTTTCTACCAATTCGTTTATTTTTTGCTGCAGCAAGTGAATGTACTCTGTTCTTGCAGAAGCTGCCATGAAAAACCTGCAATTTGCTGAATGTAGTGAAGTATTAGCTCATGTATTGCTTGTCTCTGCTCAGTTTTCCAATATTCCTTTATTTGGACTAGGTTTTGAGGAAGAACACGCTGTCATCCTCTGATAGTTAAATATGTGGGGGAAATCCTTCCTCTGGCTTCAGCCCAATAGATTGCACACTTTAAGTGACACTTTCATGTTGTGTGTATTCATTAGTCTACTTTAATCTAATTAAAGTAATCTAATTACATCACTGTGGCTGACATCTACTCACATGTAGACTGTATGTAGTATCAGTTGTACATAGAAGCCACAAAAAGAACATAGATCTACCTCAAAAGTATCCACCAGAAGAATGTTTCCATTATCATACCGAATCCACCCGTTTATGTTCTCTGAGTGTTACCATATCTGGAACCCGTAGCGAGAATGAACAGGGGAGGGTGCTGAAGGAGGGAGCGCTCCGGGCTCATTCCCAGTCAGTGCAGTGCAGTGAGTTAGGGCAGGATCAGATGTGTTTTTATTCACTGTGGCGCAGATTTGGGTCCTGGCTGATGCACAGCTGCCATGCTACCAAAGACCATTACCATGCAGAATGTCTGTTCATGTTTGGTGTTTGTTACAGGACCATATGCCATGTGTCATATAACCTTGATGGTCATCATGCTGTGAAAAAAATGCATTGCAACCATTTGCACTTACTTTACTTACACGTCCTATGCTGTGTGGGATCTATCTTTGATATATAATTTGATAGATTATATATTGATTATATATTGAATACATATTTATTCAATTAAAAGTTTAAAGCCACTGGTTTGTGTCCTGCATGGTGTTATTGAAAGCACTGAGCAAACCATGAAATAGTTATTTTTTTTTTACAAATGAAGGTTTTCTTTTTTTACGAAAATTATACTTGCTTAAATACCCATTTAGGAATTTCATTGATGCCTCAACATAGGAGCTTGCACTGATGGGAAATACATCATCTCTAGAGTTGCTTAGCAACACTACGCATTTGTTTCTATACAGTTGTGTACCGTGTTTTTATCTGTTAGAAACAAATATTCTCACGTGTTCGTACGATTATTTTTACATACATCATTTAATTATCGTGTGCATTTCATTTGAGAATGGAGATGACGAAGATACTAAAAATGTACATTTAAAAGTGGTAGATTAAAATAAAACCTCGGTTAACAGATGTGCTGAAGAAGACGTTCCTTGGTATACTTTGTGTGTGTGTGTGTGTCAGAGTGAAGGGGGTGGAGGGAGAGAGAGAGGAGGCGAAAATCCCGTGCATGACTTTAGTGCTGAAGACGGAATCATGCTTGCGCTAGCTGTCTCCACGGCGTCGGTCACCGCTCTCTCGCATAGCCTGTCAAGCGTCCTCTCTTCCTCACCGTCCTGGACAGGGCGCCTTTCTCGTTACCCGGTTCATAGGACTGAAACTTTGGAAGCATTGCACTCTACTCTTTTACACACCGTCGGTGTAGTTTTTCCTAAACGACCCTGGAATTATGGAATGTCTTAAGATTCGGTGAAAAGGAATTTGCTAAAAATGAAATCGTTTCTTAACGCCTTAAAGAAGGAAGGTAAGACCAGACGAGCTCCGTAATTTCTGTAATAATTACGGAACAGTTTGCTTAAATGTGTTCTCTTGATTTCCGCTACGTGTCTCGAACGAAAAGTTGTTTTTGAGTTATAAGTGATCTACTTTCATTCATTTTACCATCTGGTAAAGATGTCCACATCTCCAGATGTCACAGATTGTTCCTATTGCGTAGAGCTAATGGAGACGTCATGAACACGAAATGTGTTGAAAGGTGATTGAAGAAAAAGTAAGGAAAAGCGATGTCTTAAGTAGTGTCTTTTATAGGATAGATTTGTTGAGCCAAGATGTCTTCTACAGTGGTATGTAGTTAGCAGTTGAGTAATAATCTCGTGTAAGCTCTCTGAGAGTGTGCATTAAGAATACATCTGCATTAGGGATCATAGCGTATCAGCAAAATACTTTTGTAAAAGAAGTCAGTGTATCAGGCTTTCAACACACACAATGGATTCATGCATTAGCCCCTCCACATTATGATTGTCAGATTGTCATCATGTTTGTTCTTATCAGGGGACAATGTGGCACGGGTCAATGTATAATGCATGCTGTTCTTTAAGAGTATTGAAGACAATACACAAGTCTTGCAACTAGCAACCTTATCAGAGAGATTGTAGATTGGTACATAGGTGCATTATTCTCTGATGATTAGACTACGACTATTGGGTCACTGACAAGAATGGGTGTCTGATATTTTAGTTATTCTCTAATCTAATGCAAGTACCTTGATCATTTCTCATTACTAAGTGTTGTACAGAGCACAGCAGGAATAGCCAAGCTGATCGTTGAAGGCCACAGGCTTTTTGTTCATTTTTAAAGCAACACATGATTTGACTTATCAGTTCTCCCTCTCAGTTCGGTATGTGGGCCTGTTAATGAAATCAGGTGGTGTCCTTTACGGTTGGCACAAATACCTGTAGGACACACATCTCCTCTGGGGATGGAGTGAAGCAGCAACAGTGGTATCAAACATGTTTCCTCTCTCTCTATATACACACACACACACACACAGACACACACACACACACACACACACACACACACACACACACACACACACACACACACACACACACACACACACACACACACCAGTCAGTAATGGCCAAGATTGCTGGCAGCACCTTTCCATGGTTCCTCATTAGCTATTAGCACCTCTTCTCATATATCTGCTTCAAAAGTTGAGAGATTTCAGAAAAGGTGATGATTCATACTGAAGTTCCAGGGGGTGAGACCGACGCTGCTGACACAGTCAGCTTTATTCACCAGTCCACATTAAATACCTCATACCCATCGTTTCTGTCAGGGGGAATGGTGCAATACATTGGCCTCCGACGTGGTAAAGGTTTTCCCTTCTCAACTGGTCACTGTATCACTCCTGTGCTGATGAAACCCTCTGGTTGATCACCTTTGTCATATGTCCTGAAGTACTGTAATTACATATCTATCTATACTGTCCTGGCACCTCAGACAGAATTATCTCATATCCAAACTTAATTCAGAAGGCTCCATGGGGAAATAAGTGTGGGGGCATGATTTCCTGCTTGATCGCATAATCAACCAGAGGGTTGGTGAACTCCAGTGGGTCCATTAGGGCTCAATCACAGTGATGCTCGGAGAACTCTGCGGGCCTGGGTGTAATAATGATTGCAATCAAAAGGGTGATAATAACGGTAATGTCTTAAGCCTTAGAGAATCTCCCAGAAATGTCCAGTCACTTGTAATGAAACAGGAACCACACCACCCCCCCCCCCCCCCCCCCCCCCCCCCCCCCCCCTTGGTGTTAAACACGTCCTATTTTATGTCCGTCTGTCTCTGTGTGTGTTCTTTCCCTTAAGAAGTACAATGATAGACCTTGATTTGTCACGTTTTGAAGTCCATTGGCCAACTTAATTGGTCACCCTGTGATATGTGATGTGTGATAGGAACAACAGAGAGCAACATAAGGTTGTCATAGATACGATTGGACACAGTACTTTTTGACATGAGGTTCACTTAAGGTAATTGACGTGTTGTGCCTGACTTGACCTTTTGCATGATTGCCATCACGTTCTCTTTTTTCATATAGTGACAATAGCATTATTGAAGGCGTTCCTAGTTGACAGGCAGCAGCCTTTATTTGGCACATTTAACTGTAATTTATTCTACTCTAGAATCACTGTCCCTCCAAGGGCAGCTCCTATCAGCATTTCACCTGTCTCATAGTAGCATGTCCTTTCTTTGACTTACCAAGAAGTAAAATGCTTCATTCCTGAACAGACAGAAACACAGTGGCATGAGCTATTTATATCTGCCACCTTCCATGAAACACAAGTGCTGCGATGGTGAGAATTGGAGACTGAATCAATTCTACTCATGCCATCTTTATCATGTGTGAATGTTACGCTGGATAGAATCAGGGCAAAGGTCATGTGCAGCCACGTGATTTTTTTTTCCTGTCTTTTCCATCACTGCCTGCCACATCATTGCTTTTATAGTTCTGATCTCCATCTCTCTCTCTCTCCCCCTCTCTCCCCTCCGTCCTTCTTTCTCTCATTCTCTCCCAGTGCCTTTTCGCGAGGCGCCTGCCTACAGCAAGCGGCGGCGGGCTCCCCAGAGCTCGCTGTCCGCTCCGCGGGTCCTACTGCGCTCCAACAGTGACAACAACCTGAACACCAGTGCCGTGGGGCCGGACTCCCATCCGCAGCGCAGCCTCTCACCGCAGCTGCTCCAGCAGATGCAGAGGAACCCCAATGGCACGGTGAGGACCATGGGCCGGGGGAGCCGCGCCGCCCCCCGCAGCCGATC
Organism: Clupea harengus; assembly: GCF_900700415.2. Taxonomy (NCBI): domain Eukaryota; kingdom Metazoa; phylum Chordata; class Actinopteri; order Clupeiformes; family Clupeidae; genus Clupea; species Clupea harengus. The sequence continues at coordinate 23,069,630 of NC_045157.1, forward strand.
CCCCTCGCTCAGCCGGCTGGGAGAGGAGCAGCGCCGGCAGCAGCAGCGGTGAGATGCCAGATATAAAAAAAAACACAAAACACCAACACAAACCTGGATGTGATAGCATCATGGTTTCTTTCAAACCTTGTAATCTTCAAGTGTACCAACTGGAAGACCGGTTGTTTTTGAGCCTCAGTCAAAGACTAGCATCACATTCTCATGATTATAGTGATTCTGGTGGCACATCTACTTACACACACACACACACAAACACAGAGACACACACAAACACATACAGAGGATGACCTTTCAGCATAGAGATTGCTTCAAAGCCGGTGACAAATGACCATTCCCTCGAAAATAGGAGTGCCTTGGTTGGAGTTGTGTTTAAGACCCTCTACTTTAGGCTCTACTTGGTTAAAAAAGATTGTTGACAGAACAGCCTTCCCACCTAAACACAGGTTTTAGAACAAAGCCCTAAAGCTCTGTGCACCACAGCACAAGAGCAGGCCCGGAAATACTGCCACTGTAATCCGGATGGCATTCATCAGAGAAAAATGAAGATGTCGCTAACAGTCCACACTGTGCTGTGACTGACTGTGAAGCCACGTCTGTGTGTGACTCATACCGCGTGTGTGTGTGTCTGTATGTGCATATGTGTATGTCTGTGTGTGTGTGTGTGTGTGTGTGTATGTATGTGTGTATGTATGTGTGTATGTCAGTTTGTGTGTGTGTGTGTGTGTGTGTGTGTGTGTGTGTGTGTGTATATGTGCATGTGTGTTGTGCTTGCGCACTGGAGAATCTCGTCAGCTCCCTTGGGGAATGGGAGGGGGGCAAGGAGAATAGATTCAGTAACTGGGCCATGACGAACAGAGGAAAAGAATGAATGAATTGGGAAGCGAGCGGTTTTGAGCTGCATCCCAGATCTCCACAAGCCAAGCAGACCCTTCCCATCCCCCTGTCCCTCCTTCCTTCCTTCCCTCAAAACACGCCACACGCCAGTCAGGCTAACCACCCCTCCGCACTCTTCCTCGAGACCATGAAGCCTGTCAGATTTTCGCCTCTCCCCTGCTACACACATGCGAGGCGTTGGACGGAGCTGAGAGCCTCAGCTGCCCTGAACCAAGCCAGCATCTCTCTCAGAATGGAGTTGGAATATATTAATGTCTCTGAATCCAGTGTCAAAGTGGGACTATCATCCTAGTTACCAGACTAGTTGCTAGGGTTGCTATTGTATTTTCGTATACATGTAAACAGACTACTATATACTGATTGAATATTTATATCAGTATTAAAGTAGTGTGTGTGTGTGTGTGTGTGTGTGTGTGTGTGTGTGTGTGTGTGTGTGTGTGTGTGTGTGTGTGTGTGTGTGTGTGTGTGTCTCTGTGTGTGTGTGTGTCTGTGTGTGTGTGTGTGTGTGTGTGTGTGTGTGTGTGTGTGTGCATTTCTGTGCATTTCTGTGCAACTCAGATATTTCAGCCCATTTCTTACTTAACTCATTCTGAAAGAAACGGTACTCTTCCTGGCTTGACAAAGGCAAGGACACTGCCATTTAATATGGCTCTGCCAACTGTAATCTTTACCAGCCAGTGCATGCACCATACATGCCCATGTAATTTGCTTGGTATTGCATGCATTGTTTCTGTTGTGTGTGCATGTTTTGTGCCCATGCAGAGACAACTGCTTCTTTTTTCATCCAATTCTTACCCTTCAAGGCTTATCTGGTATGTCACTGTGCACAGTACTCTAGGGCGACACAGCTGTTTGAATTTTTTTTTCTTGCTGTGGTTTTCCTGTGTATTTCTCATTCTTAAGGATTAGTGTGTGTATGTGTGTGTGTGTGTGTGTGTGTGTGTGTGTGTGGATTGAGCCAGCGATACTGAGGCTTTACTTACTGGTGATGTAATGCAGACTCCAAGGTGATTAAGACACTTGCTCTCTCAACCTTTATACAGATTAAAATCACACATATGGTGCCATTTTTTACTGAGTCTACCATGCCTTTATGTCCATTCAGCAACGTATGGCCGTTCTACCAGAGAGAAGAGAGATAAAGATGATTCACACATTCCATGTGCTGTCCAAATAAAAATAAACCAAGCCACAATACGCCAGTTCATTTTAGGCATGCAAATGTGAGGGGTCTCCCATCTTGCATCCCAGGGGCTGAGAATGCATGCCTGGGATGTGGTGTCTTCTGTCTGCATCTCGTAGTGAAACTTGTCACTTGTTGTTGGATGCGGTTGGAGCAGTGTCCTCTTATGCTTTCACCCCAATAGCACTGTGTGTGTGTGTGTGTGTGTGTGTGTGTGTGTGTGTGTTTGTGTGTGTGTGTGAGTGCAAGTGTGCTCAGGTGTTTGGCCACATCTCAGCGCACACTTCCATTACCCTGGTCATGAAAAGAGGTCCATCTTGTTACCCTCTGAGGTCTCTCTCTACCTCTTTCCTTTCCTTCTGTTTATCACTCCTCGGCTAACCCCCTTCCTCATCCCCAGCCTTCTTTCCTAAACTCCCCTCACTCAACACCCCTCCTCCTCCCAACATCTATCCATCCCTGCTGCGGCGCTTGGAGGTTTGCCATTTGGCTGGCCGCTGAGTGACTGTGTGTGTGTGGAACATCAAAGGCAGAGGCCAAGGGCTAAGGACAGCTGCCCATCATCTCCAAATGTCAGCGGCACTGATCTGGAGGATGACTCAGTTATCACCAGAATCTGTGACATCACTTCTTGGCATACTGTCTTGCATTTATGGGAAGCCTTTTTCTTCTTGTTGTCAGGTCTCATATATGCTGTAAGACTGGTGTGTATGTGTAGTTTTCACTAGAAGGACTGCCCATGTTTTTCAGGATTGTAATGGCTTCACATGTTCTTGCGCTTTACAATGCATATCTTGCACTGATTAAGTATGTAGATGCATGTGCACTATAAATAGACTTGCTATTCAAATACCTTGCCTCAGATCAAGGCCTGTTTCTCCTTGTTATCAGACATACTGTATTACCTTCATGTGATGTTGCATGGAAAAATAAATGCTCAGATGCAAGTAGGGCAGGGGATGATTTGCCTGATGATTCTGAGACACAATCTTATGTTTTTCTTCATCGCACAAAGCCCACCACTCTGTTGCACTTGTAAGAATACACATGACAAGAATGTGGACTTGCATCACCACAGAATAGAACGGATATAAAATATAACTACCAATATAATACATTTGTTACAGTATTTGTATGTTACTCTCTGGTGAGGTACTATCACTGCCTCGCTAATTTGATTCTGCAATGATTTTTTCCTTCGCATAACTTGGAAAATGTACTTGGGTTGCACGTTTCTTCTTCATGCCCTTATTTGACTCCAATCCATTGCGGCTGAATTGTCATCTAGACATTTAAAGGTTATGAAGATTAAGTACCCATACACAGGTTAACTTGCTTAGAAAACCTTTTATGTGCATTCTAAATAGATTGATAGCCACCCCACCCTAATCACTCATTAATATTCCAAATGATCACAAGCGAAAGAACCAGTGTGCTTTCATTTAAAGCATCAAGCAGAAGGCCTGTCGCTATGTCGAGACGGGACACTGCCTGCTGTTCATAATGATGAGGGGAAAGACCTGTGGGGAGAAATCTGAAGAGACTAAAGCTCAGAGAC